>NW_020258437.1:2032-6287 GCF_003255815.1 Theropithecus gelada | reverse complement strand
ATTTTTTTTTTTTTGAGACGGAGTCTAGCTCTGTCGCCCAGGCTGGAGTGCAGTGGCCAGATCTCAGCTCACTGCAAGCTCCGCCTCCCGGGTTTACACCATTCTCCTGGCTCAGCCTCCCGAGTAGCTGGGACTACAGGCGCCTGCCACCTCGCCCGGCTAGTTTTTTGTATTTTTTAGTAGAGACGGGGTTTCACCGTGTTAACCAGGATGGTCTCGATCTCCTGACCTTGTGATCCGCCCGTCTCGGCCTCCCAAAGTGCTGGGATTACAGGCTTGAGCCACCGCGCCCGGCCGTGGGAGCCAGGATTTTTATCCAAGACTTTTTGACTCCAAAATCCAAGAGGGGAGTTATTGTGCCATACTGAGATTAAGTTGAAATACCTGCCTTGCAGCATTGTTGTAATTGTCAAAATGTATTCAAAGTTGCCTGGCCTGTAGGAGGTGCTCTAAAAAACAGAAATTATGGCCGGGTGCAGTGGCTTACGCTTGTAATTCCAGCATTTTGGTAGGCCGAAGCGGGTGCATCACAAGGTCAGGAGATCGAGACCATCCTGGCCAACATGGTGAAACCCTGTCTCTAATAAAAACACAAAAAATTAGCTGGGCATTGTGGTATGTGCCTGTAATCCCAGCTACTTGGGAGGCTGAGGCAGGAGAATCACTTGAACCAGGGAGTCGGAGGTTGCAGTGAGCTGAGATCGCACCACTGCGCTCCAGCGTGGCAACAGAGTGAGACTGAGTCCCGAAAAAAATACTATTATTGTAATTAGCAAGGACTAAAACCAACATAATCCTTGGGTTAAGCAATATCAAGACAAGCAAAAGTCGTTTCACTTCTTGCTCCAAAAAAATACCTGCCCTGGAAGATAAGATTATGCATCAGATGTGACTTCAAAACCCTAGGCCCACCATTCCAAAGCTGTCTGTCAGAAACTCCCCACTCCCAACCAGTTTCCTGCCTTGCAAGACTTGCTTTAAAATCACCCAGCCAGGGCTGCGATTTTAAACCCGTAAATACCATTCCCTAATTTCCCTAATTTGAATCTGTTGACGTGGTGTTCTCCTTTACTGCAGGAAGTCCAAATAACCTAGTTTTGCTTGATCGACAAGTTTTTCGGGTGGAATTAAGCTAATGGAATTAAAGTCTATGAAGGCACTCAAAAATGTTTTTTGTTATTAGTCTACAAAATAGAAACAGCCAAATGTGGTAGAACCAATAATAGCCCCCAAAAGCTGTCCACATCCAAATCCCTGCAATCTGTAGATATATTACCTAACATGGCGAAGGGATCTTACAGATAGGAGTAAATTAAGGATCTTGAGATGGGAAGATTATCCCAGATTATCTGGGCAGGCCCAGTGTAATCACAGGGGGCCTTCCAGGACGGAGAGGCAGGAGGATCTGAATCAGAGGAGGAGAGGTGAAGATGGAAGCAGAGGCTGGAGTGATGTCTGGAAAGATGGAGGTGACCACCAGGAGCCAAGGAATGCAGGCAGCTTTTAAAAGCTGGAAATGGCAAGGAAATGGATCCTCCTCTAAAGCCACCAGAAGGAATAGAAGGAATATAGTCCTACCAATCCTTTTTTTTTTTTTTTGAGATGGAGTCTTACTCTGTCACCAGGCTGGAGTGCAGTGGTGCCATCTCGGCTCACTGCAAACTCCGTCCCCCGGGTTCAAGAGATTCCCCTGCCTCAGCCTCCCAAGTAGCTGGGACTACAGGCGCCTGCCACCACGCCCAGCTAAGTTTTTGTATTTTAGTACATACTGGGTTTCGCCATGTTGGCCAGGATGGTCTCGATCTCCCGACCTCGTGATCCGCCCGCCTCTGCCTCCCAAAGTGCTGGGATTACAGACGTGAGCCACTGCACCCAGCCCCGCCAATCCATTTTAAACCTCTGCCTTCTAGAAATGTAAGACAGTAACTCTGTGTTGTTTGTGCTTATTTGTTGAAGCAGCAATAGAAACAAATATACCAAATATTCAAGAGAAAGAAACTATCTGAAGGTTGCCAATAGAAAGCAGTGGTGAAGCCCACAGTCTCTGAAGCTAGGTTACCTGGGTTCAGTCAGATGCCTTCCCTGCCACTCCCAGGCTGGGTAACAATGGTTGAGTTATTAATGTATCTCTCTGAGCTTTACTGTTTCCATTTATAGAATTAGGATGATACAGTAACTGCCTTGCAATTTGTTGCGGTGAAACAATGAGATCTAATTGGATAAAGAGCTCAGTGCAGTGCCTGGCACATAGTAGGTGCTCAGTACATCTCAGCACTGAGGGTAGGCATGGAGGAGCTGGGGCACATTCCTCACTCGTTTTCTTGGGAAAGAGCAGGAGTGATTGGGATAACCAGGCTAATCTCAACTATGCCGTTGCTGTATGTCACTGGGCACATAATTCATCCTTCTGACATTTGATTCCTTAACTTACACAACAAATTGTGTATCCTGCAAGGATTATTTCCATGGATACATTGTATCTGCATCTAAGTAGCTGTAAATATGCTATAAAATGTTTCTCATGAACATGAAGCAAGGGGCAGGATACATGCCAGAGAACTGGAAGCAGTTCATTCTCCCTTCCTCCTCCTCCTCCTCCTCCTCCTCCTCCTCCTCCTCTTCCTCCTCCTAATCCTCCCCCAACCCCCCGCCACTTCTGCATTGTTCTATGGATTGCATAAAACTTCTAGGAGAAGGAGAAAGACAGGAATGGCACTCCAGATAGCAGCAAACACAACGAGAAAGTTAATGGGGTGGTGAGGAGGAGTGGACTTTGTGAGAGGCTTGAAAATAAGCTCCCAAGACCAGCCGGGCGCAATGGCTCATGCCTGTAATCCCTGCACTTTGGGAGGCCAAGGCGGACAGATGACCTGAAGTCAGGAGTTTGAGACCAGCCTGGCCAACAAGATGAAACCCCATCTCTACTAAAAACACAAAAAATTAGCTGGGTGTGGTGGTGCACGCCTATAATCCCAGTTACTCAGTAGGCTGAGGCGGGAGAATCACTTGAACCCAGGAGGCAGAGGTTGCAGTGAGCTGAGATCCTGCCACAAGAACAAAACTCCTTCTCAAAAAAATAATGATAATAAAATAAAATAAAAAATAGGCCGGGCACAGTGGCTCACACCTGTAATCCCAGCACTTGGGAGGCTGAAATGGGTGAATCACCTGAGGTTAGGAGTTCGAGACCAGCTTGGCCAACATGGTGAAACCCCATCTCTACAAAAATTACAAAAAAATTAGCGAGGCGTGGTGGCACATGTCTGTAATCCCAGCTACTCCAGAGACTGAAGCAGGAGAATCACTTGAACCTGGGAGGTGGAGGTTGCAGCGAGCTGAGATCGTGTCATTGTACTCCAGCCTGGGCAACAAGAGCAAGACTCCATCTCAAAAATAAATAAATAAATAAATAAACAAACAAATAAATAAAATAAAAAATGAGCTCCAAAAACCTAACAGAGAAAGGGGATTCTACAAAGTAGCCTGCCTCTCTCTCTCTCTCCCCCCCACCCCCACTCCTTTTTTTGTTTTGTTTTGTTTTGTTTTCAGACAGAGCCTTGCTCTGTCGCCCAGGCTGGAGTGCAATGGTCCCGTCTCAGCACACTGCAACCTCTTCTTCCCAGGTTCAAGCGATTCTCCTGCCCAGCCTCCCAAGTAGCTGGGATTACAGGCGCATGCTACCACACTCAGCTAATTTTTTAGTAAAGACAGGGTTTCACCATGTTGGCCAGGCTGATCTTGAACTCCTGACCTCAGGTAATCTGCCTGCCTTGGCCTCCCAAAGTGCTGGGATTATAGGCGTGAGCTATCGTGCCTGGCCCGTGTCCCTCCCTCCTTCTATCACACACACACACACACACATACACACAGATCCCTTTCTCTAGATTAGATATTTATTTATTTATTTATTTATTTATTTATTTATTTTGAGATGGAGTCCCACTCTGTTGCCCAGACTGGAGTGCAACTGCGTGATCTCGGCTTACTGCAACCTTCACCTCCTGGGTCCAAGCGATTCTCCTGCCTCAGCATCCTGAGTAGGTGGGACTACAGGTGTGCATTACCATGCCCAGTTAATTTTTGTATTATTAGTAGAGACAGAGTTTCACCATGTTGGCCAGGCTGGTCTCGAACTCCTGACCTCAGGTGATCCACCCGCCTTGGCCTCCCAAGTGCTGGGATTATAGGCGTGAACCACCACACCTGGCTTTTTTTTTTTTTTTTTTTTTTTTTTTTATTTTTTTTTTTTTTTTTT
>NW_020258437.1:0-1950 GCF_003255815.1 Theropithecus gelada | reverse complement strand
TTTTTTTTTTTTTTTTTTTTGAGACAGAGTCTCCCTCTGTCGCCAGGCTGGAATGCAGTGGCGCGATCTCGGCTGACTGCAATCTCTGCCTCCTGGGTTCATGCAATTCTCTGCCTCAGCCTCCCGAGTAGCTAGGATTACAGGTGCCCACCACCATGCCTGGCTAATTTTTTGTATTTTTAGTAGAGACGGGGTTTCACCATCTTGGCTAGGCTGATCGTGAACTCCTGACCATGTGATCCACTCGCCTCGGTCTCCCAAGTGCTAGGATTACAGGCGTGAGCCACCGTGCCCGGTCTGTCTCTCTTTTTTTTTAATTTACTTATTCATTTTTACTTTTTGTAGAGAAGAGGTCTCACTATGCTACCCAGGCTGGTCCTGAACTCTGGTCTCAGGCGATTCTCCATCTTGGCTTCCCAAAGTGCTGGGATTACAGGCGTGAGCCACCACGCAGCCCGGGACTAGAGAAGATTTCTAAACCCAGAACCTGGGAAAATGGGCCTCAGCAATCCGAGAAGGCCATGACACTGTGGGTAAAACCTTGGTTTCCTGTGTTCCTTTTTCTCCTGAGAAGAGACCAGCATTTTCCAGTCTTCCTTGGGAGAGTCTGGATCCCCAAAAGTTCTCAACCTCTGATCTGGGAACTCCCTAAAGGGCAGAAACCCCATGGGCCTGACTTTCCTCTCTGGTTTTCCCTGTTTCCTCTTAGGACTGGGACGTAGCCTCTCCTTCAGGCTGGGCATCAACACTGCTGCTTTCTGTTTCTGTTTCTTTTCTTTTTTTTTTTTTTTGAGACGGAGTCTCACTCTGTCGCCCAGGCTGGAGTGCAGTGGCCGGATCTCAGCTCACTGCAAGCTCCGCCTCCCGGGTTCACGCCATTCTCCTGCCTCAGCCTCCCGAGTAGCTGGGACTACAGGCGCCGCCACCTCGCCCGGCTAGTTTTTTGTATTTTTTTTTAGTAGAGACGGGGTTTCACCGTGTTAGCCAGGATGGTCTCGATCTCCTGACCTCATGATCCATCCGTTTCGGCCTCCCAAAGTGCTGGGATTACAGGCGTGAGCCACTGCGCCCGGCCTTCTGTTTCTTTTCTTTTCTTTTTTTTGAGACAGAGTTTCACTCTTGTTGCCCAGGCTAGAGTGCAATGGCATGATCTCGGCTCACCGCAACCTCCGCCCCGCCAGGTTCAAGCGATTCTCCTGCCTCAGCCTCCCGAGTAGCTGGGATTACAGGCATGCGCCACCACACCCGGTTAATTTTGTATTTTTAGTAGGGATGGGATTTCTCCATGTTGATCAGGCTGGTCTTGAACTCCTGACCTCAGGTGATCCACGCACCTCGGCCTCCCAAAGTGTTGGGATTACAGGCATGAGCCACCGCGCCCAGCCTCAACACTGCTTTCTAAACAGGGGATTGTGGACCTGCCTGGGCACCTACAAGGCAGACGCTGCAATGTGGGTGTGAACCCCACTGAGAGCGTGCTCTTAGCTTGCAGTGAGCTGGTGAAGGAAAAAAGGTGCAGATGGCTTTCCCAAATGTCAGGAGGGCCCATCTTCTCCACTAAAGGGTCAAGACCACCCAGAAGCTTGGGGACAATCCGGAAACTTCCCCACTGTTGGTCCTCAGGCTGGGCCTAGCCTTTAAAATGCTGGCCCTGGCCGGGCGCGGTGGCTCACGCCTGTAATTCCAGCACTTTGGGAGGCCGAGGCGGGCGGATCACGAGGTCAGGAGATCGAGACCATCCTGGCTAACATGGTGAAACCCCGTCTCTACTAAAAATGCAAAAAATTAGCCGGGCGAAGCGGCGGGCGCCTGTAGTCCCAGCTACTCGGGAGGCTGAGGCAGGAGAATGGCGTGAACCCGGGAGGCGGAGCTTGCAGTGAGCCGAGATTGCGCCACTGCACTCCAGCCTGGGCGACTAAGCGAGACTCTGTCTCAAAAAAAAAAAAAATA
>NW_020258436.1:0-6287 GCF_003255815.1 Theropithecus gelada | reverse complement strand
TCATTTGATCCTCAATCGCTGATACTCTTTCTTCCAGTTGATCGAGTCGGTTACTGAAGCTTGTGCATTTGTCACGTATTTCTCGTGTCATGGTTTTCATCTCTTTCATTTCGTTTATGACCTCCTCTGCATTAATTACTCTAGCCATCAATTCTTCCACATTTAAAAAAAAATTTTTAGTTTCTTTGCGCTGGGTACGTAATTCCTCCTTTAGCTCTGAGAAGTTTGATGGACTGAAGCCTTCTTCTCTCATCTTGTCAAAGTCATTCTCTGTCAAGCTTTGATCCGTTGCTGGCGATGAGCTGCACTCCTTTGCCGGGGGAGATGCGCTCTTATTTTTTGAATTTCCAGCTTTTCTGCCCTGCTTTTTCCCCATCTTTGTGGTTTTATCTGCCGCTGGTCTTTGATGATGATGGTGACGTACTGATGGGGTTGTGGTGTAGGTGTCCTTTCTGTTTGATAGTTTTCCTTCTAACAGTCAGGACCCTCAGCTGTAGGTCTGTTGGAGATTGCTTGAGGTCCACTCCAGACCCTGTTTGCCTGGGTGTCAGCAGCAGAGGCTGCAGAAGATAGAATATTGCTGAACAGCGAGTGTACCTGTCTGATTCTTGCTTTGGAGGCTTCCTCTCAGGGGTGTACTCCACCCTGTGAGGTGGGGTGTCAGACTGCCCCTAGGGATGTCTCCCAGTTAGGCTACTCAGGGGTCAGGGACCCACTTGAGCAGGCAGTCTGTCCCTTCTCAGATCTCAACCTCTGTGTTGGGAGATCCACTGCACTTTTCAAAGCTGTCAGACAGAGTCGTTTGCGTCTGTAGAGGTTTCTGCTGCTTTTGTTGTTTACTGTGCCCTGTCCCCAGAGGTGGAGTCTACAGAGACAGGCAGGTTTCCTTGAGCTGCTGTGAGCTCCACCCAGTTCGAGCTTCCCAGCGGCTTTGTTTACCTACTTAAGCCTCAGCAATGGCGGGCGCCCCTCCCCCAGCCTCGCTGCTGCCTTGCCGCCAATATGGCAGACTGCTGTGCTAGCAATGAGGGAGGCTCTGTGGGCATGGGACCCTCCCGGCCAGGTGTGGGATATAATCTCCTGGTGTACCCATTTGCTTAAAGCGCAGTATTGGGGTGGGAGTTACCCGATTTTCCAGGTGTTGTGTGTCTCAGTTCCCCTGGCTTGGAAAAGGGATTCCCTTTCCCCTTGCGCTTCCCAGGTGAGGCGATGCCTCGGCCTGCTTCAGCTCTCGCTGGTCGGGCTGCAGCAGCTGCCCAGCACTGATTGTCTGGCACTCCCTAGTGAGATGAACCCAGTACCTCAGTTGAAAATGCAGAAATCACCGGTCTTCTGTGTCGCTCACGCTGGGAGTTGGAGACTGGAGCTGTTCCTATTCGGCCATCTTGCTCCGCCCCTAACCTTCATTTTTAATAGCTGGTTTTTGTGGATATAGGGTTCTTATTAGACAAACTTTTTTTGTGAGCATTGGACAAAATAATTTATAGGAAGTAATTGAAAAGCTCCAAAGGCCGGGCATGGGTGGCTCACGCCTGTAATCCCAGCACTTTGGGAGGCCGAGGCGGGTGGATCCCGAGGTCAGGAGACAGAGACCATCCTGGTTAACACGGTGAAACCCTGTCTCTACTAAAAATACAAAAAATTAGCCGGGCGTGGTTGTGGACACCTGTAATCCCAGCTACTCAGGAGGCTAAGGCAGGAGAATGGCATGAACCTGGGAGGCGGAGCTTTCAGTGAGCAGAGATCATGCCACTGCACTCCAGCCTGGGCCACAGAGCAGAAACTCCGTCTAAAAAAAAAAAAAAAAAAAAAAAAGAAAGGCTTCAAAGAAGGAAAATAAATCAGGACCTAAGGACACTGATTGGATTGAGCTTCAAGGTCATAGTGATGGCAGCTGGATTTAAGCTGACAGGGAGAATTGTCACTGAAGACAGTAGAAGTCTGGGGGTCAAGCTGTCCTGACTGCAGCTGAATGGAGAGTTTGTATTTTATTTTATTTTATTTTATTTTATTTTATTTTATTTTATTTTATTTTTTGAGACAGAATCTTGGTCTGTTGCCCAGGCTAGAGTGCAGTGGCCTGATCTCGGCTCACTGCAACCTCCTCCTCCTGGGTTCAAGCGATTCTCCGGCTTCAGCCTCCCGAGTTGCTGGGATTACAGGCGCCGCCACCCCTCCTGGCTAATCTTTGTATTTTTATTTAGAGATGGGGTTTCGCCATATTGGCCAGGCTGGTCTCCAGCTACTGACCTGAAGTGATCTGCCCACCTCAGCCTCCCAAAGTGCTGGGATTGTAGACATGAGCCACTGTGCATGGCCTGGAGAGTTTATTTGTTACAGCCTCAGATATGGCACATGCGAGATATACCAGGGTGAACTCAAACATATTCAGATCTGGTGCCTTGGGGAAAAATCAGTGGTGAGTAGTCACCACTTCAGTATCAGATGATGTTTGATTAAGAAAGTGTACTCCAAACGCAATCATGATCAAGGTTAAAATTAAAGTTAGCACTAGTTATAACAAAGGTGTCAGTGGTGTCTCAGAAGCAGATAACGGTAGTCAGTTGCTAAGGATGTGTTAATCATTTTATTGTACATGCTCTAATGCTGACTGTGTAGTTAAACATCCCTGTAAGCAGAAACAATTTCACTGTAAGTGCTATGTAAGCCTAGTGCAGGGGGCATTTTCTTCATTCCCAAAAAAAGTTTTACGTAGACTACCTGTAATATTGAAACTTAAGGACCACTGGGGACCATGCGTGAAGGCCCCCAGAAATCCCTTGAGTTAGCAAGGATATGTTTGGTAAAGCAACACAGAAATTAATCAAAGTTTGAATCTATAGTTATTGCTTAACTTCTACTTTTTTGGCAATAACTGAGACCAGACAACGCTCCTGGGCAAAATTACCTAAGAAAACAAGCTCACACGTGTTAAAGTTTGAAACCCATCTGTCCTACACTGATGTTTTCCAGGAATTAAATATGTTCAGTTTTCCCTTTGGTTGTTCCCCTTTCCAATTATCTCAAGGCCAGGGCTGTCCTGCTTCTACAGGTGACATGATAGTTATGGGCCTGGAGGGAGATGAGCTGACAGCATCCCTTCTTTATAACCAAGTCTCAGGGACCACCGTCCACACACACAGACTCACTCCAGGACTCCGCTGGGCCAAATGGATGTTTCTCAGCTTCAGTAAAAGTGAGTGATCAAGACTCACATGCGTAGTGGGAGGAGGATTTTCTCAATGATGTGGATAACTCTCTCATAATTTTGTTCTTGTGTCTCACTGAATTATAACTAATAAGTATTTCCAGGTAAAAATATAAATTTTAATATTATGACCACATAAATTTATAGATGTTTGAAAGGATATGTGTAGTTTTGTAATGGTGTGTTTCAATTGAAATTTTACTTGACTATTTCTCATTATAAATTAGTACAACAATAAATTATTTTTATGGATTTATAGGAAGTTTTATCTTTTAAGGCACAATAATCTGAACTAAGAATTATTTAATTATGTCTTTTTTTTTTTGGTTGAAGGTACTTAGTATATTTCCAATAATATAAGACTATTTAGATAAGGATGTTATAAAGTAATGATTTGCAAACTTGAATGACACAGCATTCACTTTTTATTTTAAAAATCCTCTAAATTCACTATCCCTACTTTTTTCCCTTATGATTTCAATTATAGTTAACCCAATAAAACATGTATTCGCAAAAAGTGACAAGTAAGTTTCAAGTTGGTTGTTGAAATTTACAAGTTAACATTATCTGAGTTCAGTAACGTTAGTGCCTTCTAGTGTCTGTGTGTCTTTAAAATGGAAAACAAAGGATACAATCAAGACACTCAAAAACAAAAGGAACAAAATTATAATGACAGTAATTGCCAGTTATCTGTGGCTCATGAGGGCACTGAAACCTCAAAATACTTGATCAGTATAAAACTTCTCTGTACCTGCTCATTAGAGCAGTTTGAGTTTGTCTTAAATGTTTCTTGCATTTCAGGTAGAGAAAGGATGTCTTAGAGCATAAGTCTTGATTAATCTTGATCAGAGTTCCTGAGCACAGAGGATATGCCCTCTATTTCCTTCCTAATAAAATAATTGATGCAATTAATATGATTGTGAACTTCTCATTAATGTGTGGCACATGGATTTGATGGTAAAAGATCTTAAAGTCTTTAGAAAAAGAAAGTGATTATATTTTAATCATAACTTTTTAGTTCTGGTAGTTAGAAAAACACACCGCACCAGCCAGGATTTTAAGGCTTCCAAAAATTTCTGGCACAGGATTTTTGATCAAACTCCTGCAGTGTGTTTCTGTCCCCTACCTCTGCAGTGACATTTCTCATGCCTATGTGTTTCCTCAGTTGAGCCAAGAATAAAATGTCTTCAGGTTATGAACGTCCACAGTGAGCATTGTACTTCTAGATGCACCCTACTCTAAGTTAAATAGCTAAAGAATAGTAGACACGTTTCAGTTTTTTAGAGGTGTCTGGACCGTAACATTGTTCTCTTGCCATTTGTACATTTCACAAATAATTTTCATGAAACTTATTTAGCTGTGAAAGGGAATTCCTTTTCCTAATGTTGCCAGCTGTGTTTCGCAGATTGCCAACTATTGCTGATGAATAAACAAACCCTCCTCCCCACCAACCCCAGGTCATCTGCAATTCTCATAATCACTTTATTGGCTTGATAACCAGTCATATGTTTTACAATGCTATTCATAGGATATGGTAAAATTGGGATAAGAAATATGATACTTTTTTGATTATTATAATAATAAAACACAGGTTATTTTGTAATATAGATTTATACTTAAATACAGAATGTAAAAAACTATTAAAATGACATAATTTATAAAGTAATACAACTCTAAATATTGGATATTATTATCAAGATTCAAAAATAGATATTATCAAACTTCATTTTGTCCAAAATAACGTATTAGCATTGGGTTTGTAAATAACTTCTATTATTACATTCCTTCTCTTTCTCAAACATCTGATCTAAGCCCTTAGACTTCATGAACAGTCTTTGGTTCCTGGTCAATGGTGGTGTTTTCTCTCGCATTTCCATGATTTTGCATATGCTTTGTGGCTTTAAATATTAAGAATAGACTAAGATAGAAGTCAGAAATATGACGATGAACTTGATCTGCATTGCCTGTCTTCTGAGAATTCTCAAGGGCTTCACCATCAGCCCAAGGACGACCTGGCTGCCATGTCTCACAGTGAGTGCTAAGATGTGCTTTCCAATTTATAAGTGTTTATGGTATCAGATAAGACTAATTCTCCTTTACAATCAGATCAGACCAACCTCTTATATGTGACCTTTATGAGTTTTTCTTATATTGGATTTCTTTCAGGTCTGAACCATGTTTTCAGATCCATGGTTATTTTACGTTGGGGTTGCCAGATTCACCAGACAAAAATATGGAACACACAGTTAAGTTCAAAATATATAAAGACAACAAATAATTTTTAGTGTAATTATATTTCAATATTTGCATATAATGTTTCTATGTAATAGCTATATTATGTATATAGACATATATGTCTTTACTCGAAATTCATATTTAACTGTCTTGTACTTTACTGTCAATCTCAGTACATGGGAGCCTTAGTCCTCCCCACTCCAGGCTCAGTATCAATGTCCTCTAGAGGCTCACTAGAGGAGGAGGTGACAGGATGATCTAGCAGACACACTCTTTTTTTCATTATGTGACAGTCCTTTACAGAGTGGAACCATGAATTAGAGGCAGTGAGCTGAATATCCTTTTGAAAGAAAGAAAACAACAAAATTCCTACCTGTGTTACCTTTCCTAATATTTTTATAATGTCTTTTTGGTATATGGCCTACAGTATATACAGAAGAACAATGAAATTATTCAAATATAGTTTTTAAATAATTTCATGTACAGCAGTTGTTCATGCCAACATATATTTTTACTTAGACTTGATCGTGAACTTCAGATGTGTTAACCACAGACCGTTTAAGTCAGTTTCCTGGTGCTTCTCCTGAGTGCCAAATGACAACAGATTCCAACTGAGCTGAGGTTGCAGATGTTGAGAACTGTCAATAGTTTGGTTATGTCTGTTGAGATAAATATGTTCCTGTACTAGATTACTAATTAAGTATTTGAAGAAAGACTTAACAATTATTTAGTTAACTGCAGTTTCTTCTTTTTTTTTTTTTTTTTTTTTGAGACGGAGTCTCGCGCTGTCGCCCAGGCTGGAGTGCAGTGGCTGGATCTCAGCTCACTGCAAGCTCCGCCTCCC
>NW_020258435.1:0-6288 GCF_003255815.1 Theropithecus gelada | reverse complement strand
ACCTGGGAAATCTCCGATAAGGACGCAGCGGGAACCAATAAAAAAAATGCTAACCAATTGTAATGCTGTAACCGAGAGAATTACCTTGTTCCCCTGTAACTTTACATATCCTGTTTACATCGGGCTATAAAAAGCAAGCACTCGCATTGTTCGAGGCCCTCTTGTATGCTGTGGAATGGAGGGACCAAGTTCGAACTTGTAGTAAAGATCCTTGCCGCTTGGCTTTGACTCTGGACTCTGGTGGTCTTCTTTGGGGAACAAACGGTCTGGGTATAACATCTGGGGGCTCGTCCGGGATTCCCCAAGCCCACCAGACCCCAGGTCAACGGATCTACTAGGATCGATCTACTGATAGGTGAGCCGGCTGGTCTCCGTTTGTCTGTCTGTGTCTGTTCTGAACCTGAATCTGTGACTCGCGAGGTCTGAAACTCAAGCTGGCACAGTCCTGGCGGACGCGCTATAGGACAGCCAGCAGAGACTGGTGGGAGACGTCCCCTGGCTCTCGTCTGATCTAGATTTTTATCCGAGCAGCTGACTCTGACCTGGGCTACCGGGGTGCGCTCGCGATCTGAGCTGCCGGAGCGCGTTTGCGATCTGGGCAGCAGCTGTTTCTGACCCGGGCTGCCAGGGCGCGCTCGCGATCTGAGCTGCCGGAGCGCGTTTGTGATCTAAGCAGCAGCTGTTTCTGACCCGGGCTGCCAGAGCGCGCTTGCAACTAGATATCATTAATAAGTCAGATTTCCTTTACAGGGATTCTAACCCACATTCCTTTACAGGAAGAGACTACAAATTATTGCAGGATGGGTAATACCCAGAGTACTCCTCTATCTCTCCTTACAAGTAATTTCAAGGAAGTAAGAGCGAGGGGCCATAATCTTAGTATAAAGATCAGGAAGGGAAAGCTAATTACTCTGTGCCGCTCCGAATGGCCTGCCTTTGATGTGGGGTGGCCACCCGAAGGGATGTTCCGACTTGCTGTCATCACTAAAGTCCAAGATTTTCCCACCTGGGCATGCGGGCCACTTGGATCAAATCCCATATATCCTCATATGGCAGGACCTTGTTGAGAACCCGCCTCCTTGGCTGTCACCTTTCCAATTAGCCCCTGAACCTTGTAAGGCACTGGTTGCTCGGCTGCTAAAATCCAAGCAGCCAATTGCCCCCACCCATCCTGTTTTACCGGATAGCAGGGACCCACTGTTCACAGAATCCCCTCCGTACCCCTCCGGGCCACAGGCCCCCGCCCCCCGGGCTGAGCCGCGGGAGGGAGCAGGCGGACGGGAGGCAGCCGGCACACACGGACCCGCTGAGAGTGAAAGTAACTCTGAAGGGCTGGCGGGGCGGACGCGAGGGCGCACTTCGCGGGTTAGCCCCTCCCAGCCGCCTGACTCCACAGTGGCTCAACCCCTTTGGGAAATAGGACCCCCAGATGACACGGGAATCCCCAGGCTCCAGTACTGGCCATTCTCTACAGTGATCTGTATAACTGGAAGACCCAGAGTGCTCGGTTTTCAGACAACCCCAAAGATTTAATGGCTTTACTGGATAGTGTCATGTTTACCCACCAGCCCACTTGGGATGATTGTCAGCAGCTCCTCCGAATCTTGTTCACAACGGAGGAGCAAGAGAGAATACAGGTAGAAGCTAGAAAGCTGGTCCCGGGGGACGACGGTCAACCGACTGCCAACCCCGACCTCATAAATGCGACTTTTCCTCTGACCAGGCCGGTGTGGGACTACAACACAGCTAGAAGGTAGGGGACGGCTACGCCTTTATCGCCAGACTCTAATGGCGGGTCTCCGGGCAGCTGCTCACAAGCCCACTAATTTGGCTAAAGTATACTCTGTGCTGCAGAGAAAGACAGAGAGCCCAGCTACCTACTTAGAAAGATTAATGGAAGCTTTTAGACAGTACACTCCCATAGACCCAGAGGCTCCAGGAAGTCAGGCCTGCTAACTAAAATGGGAGCACAGATCCATTTCCTCCCTGAGGGGCCCGTCGTGACCAACTCCCACAATCGGCCCGTGTCCATCCTGACTATAACCCTAGAAGATGAGTACCAGCTCCACCAGGAGTGAGCAGCCCCTGACCAGGACATAGCAACCTGGCTCCAGCAATATCCAGAAGCTTGGGCGGAAACGGGGGGCTTAGGACTAGCAAAACACCGTCCTGCCTTGTTTGTTGAACTTAAGCCTGGGACAGACCCTGTGCGGGTACGCCAATACCCGATGCCCCTAGAGGCCAAGAAAGGAATTGCCCCGCATATCCGCCGGCTCCTTGACCAAGGGGTCCTGCGCCCATGTCACTCGCCTTGGAATACTCCATTGTTGCCGGTACGAAAACCTAATAGTGGAGAATACAGACCTGTACAAGACTTAAAAAAAAAATCAATAAGAGGGTTGTGGACATACACCCAACTGTGCCTAACCCGTATACCCTCCTGAGTACCCTAAACCCTAAACATCAATGGTACACTGTTTTAGATTTGAAAGATGCTTTCTTCAGTTTGCCTTTAGCCCCTCAGAGCCAAAAGCTCTTCGCCTTCGAGTGGAATGACCCTGGAAGGGGCATAAGTGGCCAACTGACATGGACCAGGCTGCCGCAGGGATTCAAAAACTCTCCTACCCTGTTCGATGAGGCCCTCCATGAAGACATAAACACCCTGAAATAACTTTACTACAGTATGTTGATGACCTCCTGATTGCTGCTGAGACCCAAGAAGCTTGTATTCAAGGGACCAAGAGTCTCTTACAAGCTCTGGGAAATCTAGGCTACCGAGCCTCAGCAAAGAAAGCTCAAATCTGTAAGCCAGAAGTAACACATCTGGGGTACCTGCTAAAAGGAGGGCAGCGCTGGTTAACAGACGCCCGGAAGCAGACTGTTCTGCAGATCCCCAGGCCACAATCCACCCAACAAGTGAGGGAATTCCTGGGCTCGGCGGGATTTTGTAGACTATGGATACCTGGGTTCACAGAACTGGCTAAACCCTTGTATCAGGCAACATGGGGGCAGCAGCCATTTAATTGGACAGACGAAGCCAAGTCGGCTTTCCAACAGATCAAAACCGCCCTACTCTCTGCGCCTGCACTGGGACTACCTGATGTCACCAAGCCCTTCCACTTATACGTGGACGAGAGTAAGGGTGTCGCCAAGGCGGTAATAACTCAGAACTTAGGCCCCTGGTGGAGGCCGGTTGCCTACCTGTCAAAGAAGTTAGACCCAGTGGCTGCCGGGTGGCCCCCTTGTCTCCGAATGATTGCGGCCATGGCTCTGATGGTACAAGATGCTGATAAACTTGTCATGGGTCAAGAATTGCGGGTCGTTACCCCACATGCCATTGAAGGTGTACTCAAACAGCCACCTAATCGATGGATAAGTAACGCCCAGCTCACCCACTACCAAGGACTACTACTAAATCCTATCAGGATAACCTTCCTGCCCCCAACGACCTTAAACCCTGCCTCGCTGCTGCCCAACCTGGACCTGGACGCGCCACTCCATGATTGCACCGAGATACTAGCTCAGGTGCACGGAGTTCGAGAGGACCTGCAGGACCACCCACTCCCTGACACTGACCTCGTCTGGTTCACTGATGGGAGCAGCTTCATGCATCAAGGCCAGAGGTACGCTGGAGCGGCAGTGACTTCAGAGACTGAGGTAATCTGGGTGGAACCCCTGCCCCCGGGGACATCGGCCCAGAAGGCCGAACTGATAGCACTCACCCAAGCTCTTACCTTAGGGGCAGGGAAGAAGCTGACAGTATATACAGACAGCCGATATGCTTTTGCTACGGCGCACATACATGGGGCCATTTACAGGGAGCAACGGTTACTAACGGTTGAAAGAAAAAAGATAAAAAACAAGCAAGAGATCCTAGCCCTGTTAGGGCTATGGAAGCCAGAAAAGTTAGCCATTGTGCATTGCCCAGGGCATCAGAAACCAACCACTCCAACTGCTCAAGGCAACTTTCTGGCAGACCAAACTGCAAGAAATGTGGCAAAGGCTCCCAGCCAACTCCTTGCACTCCAGCTCCCTGACCCGGGCCCCCGGGACTTGCCATATTTCCCTGATTATTCAGAACAAGATCTCCAGTGGATTGACAAACTTCCCCTGAAACAGATCCAGAATGGGTGGTGGACTGATACTAATGACCAAACCATCCTACCAGAAAAATTAGGACAACAAGTATTAGAACACATCCACCAAACCGCCCACCTGGGTGCTCGGTGGATGATAGACCTGATCAGACGCTCTAAGCTCAAATTCAGACATACAGCCGAGAAGGCCAGCAGCATCGTGGCAAGTTGCAAAGTCTGCCAGCTTAACAACGCCTACCCCCAATCCCAGACTGCAGCGGGAACAAGGCTCAGGGGAACCAGGCCCAGTATCTACTGGGAAGTAGATTTTACTGAAATAAAGCCAAGAAAGTACGGGTATTGGTACTTACTTGTCTTTGTAGATACTTTTTCAGGGTGGACTGAAGCATTCCCAACCAAAAGAGAAACTGCTCAGGTCGTAGCAAAGAAAATTCTGGAAGATATCCTTCCCAGGTATGGCTTCCCCATCCAGATAGGGTCAGATAATGGGCCCGCCTTCGTCGCTAAGGTAAGTCAGGATTTGGCTTCCATCCTTGGGGCAAATTGGAAACTACATTGCGCTTACAGGCCCCAGAGTTCAGGACAGGTAGAGAGGATGAATCGGACCTTAAAAGAGACCTTAACTAAATTGACTATGGAGACTGGCGCTAATTGGGTGGTCCTTCTCCCCTACACTCGGTTCCGGGCCCGTAATACCCCTTACAGACTGGGCCTTACCCCTTACGAAATCATGTATGGCAGACCTCCACCTCTGGTTCCCAGCTTAAAAGATGATCTGCTTGAGTCTGAAACAGAAAATGTCTCTGAATTCTTATTTTCCCTACAAGCCTTGCAGAAAATTCATCAAGAGATCTGGCCCAAGCTGAAGAAACTATATGAGACCAGTCCCCCACCGACACCCCATCCGTACCAGCCGGGAGACTGGGTCCTGGTTAAGCGACACTGACAAGAGACCCTAGAACCCAGGTAGAAGGGACCACTCCAGGTACTCCTGACCACACCCACCGCCCTAAAGGTAGAAGGCATCGCGTCGTGGATCCACTACACCCACGTCAAGCCAGTGGACCCAACCTCCGACCTTCTGGGACCAATCATGGCAGCGGCTGAAGCACCGGCCACGTGGACTGTGGACAGAGCTAAGAACAACCCCTTAAAACTCACCCTGCGCCGGCAACATAGCTCACTGCAAACATGCAGTTAGGTAGTCTAGCCCTAACGTTAGCCGCCCTAGTGGCCGCTGGGGAAAACACCAAACCAGCATCTAATCCCTTTGTCTGGAGATTCTGGCTTTATGAAAACCGAACCCACCCTGGACAACCTCATAAGCCCGGGAAATTATTGGCCAGTGCTGATTGCCCCTCCTCAGGGTGCAATAGCCCAATCTTACTAAATTTTACTGGCTTTCAAATAGCCAAACCAGTGACACCAATAATATGTTTTGAGTTTGATCAGACTAAATACAATTGTAAACACTATTGGTGGCACCAAAATGCCGGCTGTCCTTATAACTATTGTAACATCCATAGGTCCCGTTATTGGGGAGAGGAAGAACAGTTGGACCCTAAGTGGCCCTTCCATCGTAGACGGGATGGCAGGGGGAGCCCTAGGTCACACCCTCATAGAAAGCAACAAGTTGTACCAACAATTTGCCGTTGCTATGGAGGAGTCAGCTGAGTCCCTTGCCACCCTTCAGCGGCAGCTCACGTCCCTAGCCCAGGTAACCTTGCAGAACTGGAGGGCCCTAGACCTACTCACTGCTGAAAAAGGTGGTACATGTATGTTTCTGAAAGAAGACTGTTGTTTCTACATAAATGAATCAGAGCTTGTAGAAGACCGGGTCCAACAGTTATGCAAGTTAAGCACTGAAGTAAAAACACGGCAGTTTGCTTCAGCTGCAGACCAATGGTGGAATTCCTCTATGTTTTCTCTGTTAGCCCCCTTCTTTGGACCCCTGCTAAGTCTACTATTTCTGCTAACCGTAGGACCTTGTGTTGTTAACAGAATTTTGCAGTTTGTCAGAGAAAGGTTTGACACCGTTCAGCTCATGGTTCTCAGAGCCCAATACCAACCTGTAAATGCTGAAACAGAGTCAGACTTATAAGACCCAAGATTGGCTCTAGAGTTACCTGAAAAGAAGGGGGGAATGAAAGGAATGAAACACATCCCCCATATATCTCCCAACTCCCTGAGC
>NW_020258434.1:1607-6292 GCF_003255815.1 Theropithecus gelada | reverse complement strand
AATTCTTTTTAATTCCAGGGATTGTTGTTAAAACAAAAGAAAATGCTCATGATCCAAAATGTACTAAGATTAAATTTTTATTGTTCACAATAAAGCTAATATTTTAACTTGTTTTATGTCTTTAGTGGTTAGATTTTATTTATAAGACAAATTTGTGCTATACATTGTTGGAAATAAAACCAAATTTCTATCCAAATCTTTCAGAATTTTATAAAGAGGGTCTTACAGTAACAGGATAATCAGAAATAATTCCAAATGAAGAAATTATATGACAAGTTTCATATAGGTGATACATGTACAGCAAGCATTATATTAGTTCAAATGATACAATGTTGAATATACATATTGTCATGATTAATTTTTTTTTCTAATTCAGGCAGAGTCTCTCTGTGTCACCCAGGCTGGAGTGCAGTGGTGTCATCGTAGCTCACTGTCACCTCAAACTCCTGAACAATCTATAGTACTTACTATCCACATTATATACCCATTTTGTTCCTGTTGAGAAATGTCTGAGGAACTCCTACTGATTGCAAATATTTTTCTTCTAATTTATGACTTAGTTAAACTCTACTTATTCTACTTCCCTTAATATTTCCTTCCTTTCACATTTACCCTTTTTTCTTTATTTTTTGTGAATAATTTACAGTAATAAATTACAAACATTAACTCTATAAAATGTCTATGTATAAAATTATTTGTATGAATTTTCATTGACTTCTTGCTTTTGTTTTAATAAGGAGAAGGCTGCTGGCAAGAAACAGAACAAAATGCACACACACAAAAAAACCTTTAAAACACACTTCAAGATACCGAAGTCTTTGGTTTTAAGCATTTGATTGTATGAGCTCATTAATGAATGTTAATAGTTTTTACTGAAATTTGCTGCCTATATTTTTATGCTTCTTATCACTGAGTTGTTCTACATACCAGTGATTTTTATGACCCTGTTAGTATTCTAAATTGAGTGTGGATAATAGAAATCCCATAATTATCTTATTTTTATTAGATACCTCCTCAAAGTAGTTATATTATTTTATTCTCCTTTCTTAGTTTATAATATAATAAATGTGTCTAAAACAATATGTACAACAGGCTTATAAATGGTTCTGTTTAGCTAAGTCTAGTCTATGTAATGAAAATGTTAGGCCCAAATTTCTAAACATTATGAACAACAATTTTTTGAAGAGCTCTGATTTTCCTGAGTATACAATACTTCAGACTATCTGAAGTTTACACATGTAAAAGAGAAGGAACTATATATGAAAATGTCATAACACTTCTTTAGCTATTAGAATTTTTCAGCTGAGATTTTGTATTGTCACCAATTTAGTGTCACTCCTTTGCAACCTTCAGCTCTCAGTACATAGTTAACACTTTTATTTTCTGGAGATGTTTAGACTTTAAAGAACTCATTCAAGATTGTTTAAGAAACAAAGCAGGGGATGAATTGAAGACTTTCATTTTAAAAGTAAGTGCAGAAAAATTATGAAGATGAAGCCTGATGAATGTGAAAGGCAGACAGTACCAAATGCTGGTGATGCTGGTAGGAATGCAAATGTTACACTGCTTAGGAAGACAAGTTCATCAACTTTTTAGAAAAGTAAGCAATCTCTTTTCATATAATCTAGCAATCATGCTCCTTAGTATTTACACAAAGGAATTGAAAACATGTCCACACAAAAACCTGTACAAGAATGTTTATAGCAGCTTAATTAATAATTGCCAAACTTGGAAGCAACCAAAATGTCCTTCATTAGGTAAATGGATAAACTGTAATATGTCCAAATAATGAGATATTATTCAGCATTAAAAAGAAAGAACCTCTCAAGCCATAAAAAGACATAAAGGAATCTCAAATACATATTTCTGAGTGAAACCAATCAGAAAATGCTACATATTGTATGACTTCAGCTACATGACTTTCTGGGAAAGACAAAACTCTGGAGACAGTTAAAAAAAAAATCAGTGGTTGCCAAGAGTTACGGGGGACAGACGGATGAGCAGCTGGAGCACAGAGGAATTCTAGGGCAGTGAAACACTTCTGTATAATACTATAATTATGATTAGCATATTCAGATTTTTAAATAAAATTCAAATTTAAAATGCAATAACTAAGAGGGAATCAGGTTGATTTGTTTCAACTGAAGTTCATGATCGCAAAGCTCATGTCTTTATATTTCCCAGAAAAAAAATAGTGTTTCCTGCTCCATTCACTCTTATCCTTTCCCAGAGTAACAGTTCATATTTATTTTCTCTCCTTCCCATTTTCACTCTTTGCTGATGACTTTATTTTCTATTCCACTTGTAAAAAAAAAAAAAAATGATAATTTAACAAGAACTTCAAAATCTCCAGTTGCTACATCTGTTCACCTTTGTACATCTATACCTACATTCTATTATCTTTCCCTTTCATATGAGTGAACTGTCTTTGCTTCTAAATAATGTCCACTCCCTTACTGTGACTAGGTCCTGTGTCCTGTTGTATTAGTCAGGATTTTCTAGAGGGACAGGACTAACAGAATAAATGTATATATAAAATGAGTTATTAAAGAATATTGACTCACACAATCACAAGGTTAAGTTCCATGATGGGCTGTCTGCAAGCTGAGGG
This sequence comes from Theropithecus gelada, assembly GCF_003255815.1. Lineage (NCBI taxonomy): Eukaryota > Metazoa > Chordata > Mammalia > Primates > Cercopithecidae > Theropithecus > Theropithecus gelada. The sequence continues at coordinate 3,681 of NW_020258434.1, read as the reverse complement.
GCAAGAAAGCCAATCTGAGTCCCCAAATCCCAAAAGTAGGAAGCCAGGAGTGCAGCCTTCAGTCTGTGGCTGAAGGCCTGAGAGCTCCTGGCAAACCCCTGGTGTATGTCCAAGAGTCCAAAAGCTGAAAGAATTTGGAGTTTGATGTTTGAAGGCAGGAAGCAACCAGCACAGGAGAAAGGTTGGAGGCCAGAAGACTTAGCCAGTCTAGCCCTGCCATGTTCCTCTGCCTGCTTTTACCCTAGCTGCGCTGGCAGCTGATTAGAGGGTGCCCACACAGACTGAGTGTGGGTCTGCATCTCCCAGTTCACTGATTCAACCATTAATCTCCTTTGGTGACACCCTCACAGACATACCCAGGAGCAATACTTTGTACCCTTCAATCCAATCTAGGTGACACTCAGTATTATCCATCACACCTGTAAGTGAAATATGAACCTTCTGAATTCAATATGTGATCCTCTTTGCATAAATTATTATCTGTCATTTGTAATACACATTATTCAGAACGTCGGAAAAATCTTTCCTGACTTACTTCTTATTTAAAAGTAATGAGCATTTTTATAGTTTTTATGTAATTTATATCATTTACACATCACAAAGTTCCCATAATTATGTTGGCCTTAATCATCAAAAATGTATTGGTGTACTTAAATACAATCACATTGCATCCCTTCTCTCCAGCAGATGTTGTAAAAGAAACTATCACAGCCGGGGGAAACTGATATGCAAAAGTGTAAAGCTTGGCAGAGAAAAGATTAATTTTCTGTACTTAATGCCCTTGATTCTTGAAAACTTTAAACTTTTTTCATAGTAAGGCCAGTGATTTCATTGTCTGGTGGGCAGTGGACAGATGATAACGTTCTGTTCTATTTTAATTTATGATGAACCAAAGAGGACCGGTTATTTCTCTAATGAGTTTGTAAGGGATGCTTTGATGCTGAAACATTAGCTGCATCCTTTGGACTACTGTGATGGGGAAGTGAGAAGTAGTTTTAACAACTTGCTAAAATTATCACCATTAGAGTGAATGAAGCACTAAAATATCCATACCAGATGTTTCAAATGGTTAGATTTGGGGGAAAGCATGTAATAAGTTTACATTTTAGTACTAAGTAAAAATTTTAATTTACTCTGATTACTTTATAGTCCATCTGGAAGGCCATTTGAAGGAGTTATGGAAAAGCTATGAAATAAGTTGTAATCAAGAGATGACACTTTATTGGCACAGGAGCAGAAGAGTTTTATACCCAATGCCCATATTGCTCAGGAGGTTCAAGTTTCACTTGCCCAGGACCTATTATTGAATTACAGACTTAGAATCAATATGGGAAGCAGATTAACTAAATTACAACAATTGGCACCAAGGCTTAATCTCTTCACAGACCAGGTAAATCTTCTCATCCATGACCATATATTTTATTCTTACGTATTTGCTGAGCAAAAGGATAAACAGATTGCTTGTTACAAATTATTATAAAAGAGACTGGACAAGTGAAAAGGGATGATTGAGCTCCTAAACTTTCCCATGGATGAAATCAAACAAACCCAAAGCACTGGGAAGTATGAATGCTGTTGAAATAGCATGTTCAAAAATCTTAGTATAATGTCTGGCATGTAATGATAGGTAGCCATTTTTATTAATCACGACGCCGGGAAGGATACTGAAAGAAAAGCATTGGAAACTCCATGATGTTACAAATTTTCTTCAAGCCCAAACCATTATAAGCTAGTGGGCCTCTGTCCAGCTCTCAGCTCCAGAATACATTATTTAGACTAGTCAGTGTTTGCTACCAGCTGTTAATTTTTAAAATTAGTTGTCAAGATTTTAAAATTGCAATTTTCTGCATTAAAATTTGTATTCCTAATACTCCTTTAAAAATCAGAACATCTGGCACACTTCAGCTGAATTTGAGAATGTCTATAGTGTTGACTAGTCTTTAGACAGAATATGCCAGTATAATGGACATCTTTCCTTCTTCTTCCCTTAGCCCTTTCTATTTCTTTCCTTTTTTTTTTTTTTTTTTTTTTTTTTTTTGAAAATAGGCTTTTTTTTTTCCCCCGGCGGGGGGGG
>NW_020258434.1:0-1551 GCF_003255815.1 Theropithecus gelada | reverse complement strand
TTTTTTTTTTTTTTTTTTTTTTTTTTTTTTTTTGAGACATAGGCTCTCTTCGTCGTCCAGGCTGGAGTGCAATGGCACAATCTCGGCTCACTGCAACCTCTGCCTTCCGGGTTCAAGAGATTCTCCTGTCTCAGTCTCCCAAGTAGCTGAGATTACAGGTGGCTGCCACCAAGCCTGGCTAATTTTTTTATTTTTTATTTTTAGTAGAGACAGGGTTTTGCCGTGTTGTCCAGGGTTGTCTCAAACTCCTGACCTCAGGTCACCACCTCACCCACCTTGGCCTCCCAAAGTGCTGTGATTACAGGCATGAGCCAGTGCACGTGGCCAGCTCTTCCCATTTCTAAGCCAGACATCAAAAGCCAGGCTAATCCTTTAATATTTGTGATTTGGAGATGGAATTCAAATACACATCCACATTTTATATATTTAAATATTTAAGTTATAAACCAAGCCAACAAACTGTTATATAAAATATATTTTATCCTTCTATCTTGACAAATACATCTTCATAATTGCCCAGAAGGCTAAGTTCAAATTTGTGATTCTCAAAGTTCTGAGGTGGCACATGGTGCCAGAGGAGGAGCCCATCTTCACACTGTGGTTTTCACTCCTGCTTGTTCATCCCTACTCTCTCCCAAAAACCCCAGTCTACTTGTACTACAAGTTCTGTCCATTGCCATCAAGGACCCCGTGCCTGCTCCTCAGGTCTGGGGGTCATCGTGTGGGAAGAGGGTGCAGTCTCCAACATTAGGAGGATAAATCTAGAAAAGAGGCTCACACAAGTCATTGAAGCAATTCAAACCCATTTGTGGGAGAACTTTGGGGTTCAGGGCTTGTGAAATGGGGTTTTGGAGCAGGCTCCCAATGGCATGTGCCCTGGACTCTGCAGCTTCTTCACGGTGGGGAGAGGCGGAGATGGAGGAGGGCCAGAAAGTGTTGTTCTGTGCTCAGGATGAAAGCCAAAAGGCAGTACTGTGGATGACCATTCATGAAATGTGTTCCATTGTTTTCTTATGGTTGCCTCAAGATGAAAATGTTATTCTTGAAATTCAAGTTTCTATAAAAAATGATGACATGAAAAATAATGTGATGGGTTTTAAGAAAGCAGAAAGGGCTTAGTTCTTGGAGATTATTTTACCCATTTGTCACATGCCTAGGATGTGCAGGTGTTGGAGTTTAAGGCCTTTGGTTAGCCATCTTCCTCCTGTTCATATTGCAGTGCTGTGTTTATGTTACATAGTAGCCATTCATGAAAATTGTTTGTCTTAATGCCAGAGTATGAGTTTTGTGGAAAACTCATTAAACTATTTCAATTGAAAGAAGAAGGAAATTAGCAAAGTTTCATCTAAAGAGCCTTCTAAGAAAATGCCCTTAAAATAGTGATTCTCTTTCTGCTTTCAGGATCCTATCACTCTTAAAAATTATTGAGAATCTAAAAGAGCATTTACTTATATGGCTTATGTCTACATTTACTATAATCAACATTTAAAATGAGAAATAGAAAAAGTATGTATTAGTGTATTCAAATTAAAACTTAATTCTATTTTTATG
>NW_020258433.1:0-6293 GCF_003255815.1 Theropithecus gelada | reverse complement strand
ACCTCCCAAATTCCTCACTCAGGCTCTGTTTATGGGGAAATCCAAAATAAGGCAGTATGTAAGGTGCTAACCACTTGGCCACATGCAAAACATGATAGGTATTATTAGGTTTAAAATTTAAAAGTTATGCTGGATGAATAACCTCAACAATTGGCAAATCCATTCTGTTGCCCTGTACTTTGCATTCTCGCTTTGTGTGCCCTTACAACCTAGGACCTTTCTTGTCATTAACCAGCATTCACAATTCCATGTAGAAAACACTAATTTTGGAGATAATANGCTGTTCCCCCCATGACAGGAAACTACTATAATATATAGGATTAATATTAATATATTCTATACACCCTTGCAATTCCTTGGCAAGGAAATGGATGATAGGTTAAAAATAACTTCAAATCAAAGTTAATTGCAGAAGATGAAGAGGAGAAGTTGGATATACTCTTCAAAGAAGCTCCTGGGATAAGGATTTAGGATTCAAAACTCTGTGCCTCTAGTGTTTTTCAAAATAGTAGACTTCCTTTTCTTAAATTATTCTTTGTTTTTACTTTCTTAAATTATTTCACCATTTTCCCCTCTAAAAAATAAGAATTGTAAAGAATGGAAAGAAAAGAGTCGAGAATAAGGAGAGTATGTCACATAGTAAGCCTGTATCAAAACATCTCATGTACCCCATAAATATGTATACCTGCTATGTACCCACAAAAATAAAAGTAAAATAAAATATAAAGAAAAAAGAAGGAGTGGAAGCAGAAATAAAACAAGCAGGAGAAATTAATTACCAACTTGGGATAAAATAGAAACCATGTGTAGAAGCAAGTTTCATGTTTGCCTTACTTGGTTTTCTTCTGTGGGAACAAGACAAATGTTGGAAAAGTTCCAGAGAATTCACCCTGGAAGTGAACATTCCCATCTTCTCTGAGAACTTATCTACAAATGGCTTTTACAGCCTTTTCCTGAGAATGTGGAGATCAATACTCCCAGAGGTAAGACCACGTTAGCAATGGAAGGGTGGGGGGAGTCACAGTGTTTAAAAAGTCCTTCTCTTACATTGATAGCACTTCAGTCCATTCTTAACCCTGCTTTTGCTTTGTCGGTGATGCTTTGGTTCTATGACCAAATGTAAATGTCCCCTCCAACCCCTTGCCTTCTGTTTGTAACATTCATTCTCCAGCTGTTAGTGACAGACCTTGCTTTAACAGGAAGCAAGGGGTAGGGCAGGAATTTCTTATCACACTGAGGGTGCATATCTTGTGTGCATATGTGCAGAAGTATGTGCTTTGTTTGCTTCTGAGATTTTTGAGGGTGAGCCTATGATCAAAAGCCAGACATAAAAGTGTTAAGTAAGTTGCCTGTGATTTTGAATTATCTCATGTCAGCTTTTCTTTCTCAAGGTACTGAAAGAAGACACGTTTCACTGCTTTCTAAAGAATTTCTGATTGGGCATGAAGGAGTGAACCAACTGATCAGGAAACTGCCAGTCTTCAAAAGGTCTCGTTGCCAGTGGAAAGAGGAGAAACAGAAAAAATGACCCTGCAGAAAGTGAATGCTCTGATGATTTCATGCATTATTTGCAATTTTTTTGAAGAAGAACTAAAAACTAAACACTGCTCGAGGCTGGGAATTTCTCTGGGGGAAAGAATAAAGAGTTATTTCCCTCTTAGGACAACACCTAATATTTGCACAGCATGGTAAAGTAAATTTCACAAGTATTATTTTGTTTTTCTATTTTCATCCTCAGGCTGAATTAAGCCTCAGTTTTCGTTTTTGATCAAATCTGTCTTTGCTGACAGAAGTTTTCTGGGCGACCCTGACAGTCCTCAGTATGAGATAATGTGATGGAGGATGCAGTGAATCAATCATGTCTCTGCTGGAATTGCTTTCTGGAGACTTTGAGATGTCAGGGTTGGAATGTCACACAGGAGGTCACTGGGCTGGTAGATAACCGGAGATATGACTCCATGAAGGCATTACTTATCCCTGTTCCAAGCATATCTGGCTGCTTTTGAGAAGTAAATAGGGATGGATGAAGAGGGGGAGAGTTAGTCCTGAATTGTACCCTTACTCTGCCACTTACCAGCTCTGCTGCTCTTGCTAGGGAGATCACGTTAACATATTAACACTAATAATAATCACTGAAGGTTATGAGTCCTATAAAGTAAGTAGCATTTGCTCCATTTTATAGAAGAGGATACAGCATCAGAAAAGTTAGTTGCTTTCCCTAAGTTCCCTGGGCACATTTATTTTTTTATTTTTATTTTTTATTATACTTTAAGTTCTAGGATACCTGTGCACAACATGCAGGTTTGTTAAATATGTATACATGTGCCATGTTGGTGTGCTGCACCCATTAACTCATCATTTACATTAGGTATATCTCCTAATGCTGTCTCTCCCCACTACCCCCACCCTGCAACAGGCCCCAGTGTGTGATGTTCCCCACCTTGTGTCCAAATGTTCTCATTGTTCAATTCCCACCTACGAGTGAGAACATGTGGTGTTTGGTTCTCTGTCCTTGCGATAGTTTGTTCAGAATGATGGTTTCCAGCTTCATCCACGTCCCTACAAAAGACATGAACTCATCCTTTTTTATGACTGCATAGTATTCCATGGTGTATATGTGCCACATTTTCTTAATCCAGTCTGTCATTGATGGACATTTGGGTTGCTGCCAAGTCTTTGCTATTGTCAATAGTGCCGTAATAAACATATGTGTGCATGTGTCTTTATAGCAGCATGATTTATAATCCTTTGGGTATATACCCAAAGGATATGTCAAATGGTATTTCTAGTTCTAGATCCTTGAGGAATCACCACACTGTCTTCCACAATGGTTGAACTAGTTTACAGTCCCACCAACAGTGTAAAAGTGCTCCATTTCTCCACATCATCTCCAGCATCTGTTGTTTCCTGACTTTTTAATGATCGCCATTCTAACTGGTGTGAGATAGTATCTCATTGTGGTTTTGATTTGCATTTCTCTGATGGTTGGTGATGATGAGCATTTTTTCATATGTCTGTTGGCTGCATAAATGTCTTCTTTTGAGAAGTGTTTGTTCATATCCTTCGCCCACTTTTTGTTGGGGTTATTCGATTTTTTCTTGTACATTTGTTTACGTTCTTTGTAGATTCTGGATATTAGCCCTTTGTCAGATAGGTAAATTGCAAAAATTTTCTCCCATTCTGTAGGTTGCCTGTTCACTCTGATGGTAGTTTCTTTTGCTGTGCAGAAGCTCTTTAGTTTAATTAGATCCCATTTGTCAATTTTGGCTTTTGTTGCCATTGCTTTTGGTGTTTTAGTCATGAAGTCATTGTCCCTGGGCACATTTATTACCTGGATGCAAACTCACATTTTGTGATGCCATGCCCTGTGAGGACTCCATCACATCATCACTGTCTTCCCCAAATGGGTGTGGCCATATAATTGGACGTGAGAGAGACACATTATTAAGGAATGATAGCCACATCAAGAAGTGGTTTGAACTCTCAGCATACTGCCCACAGGTAAAGCTCACAAGTATTCTGTTGAGTGGTTTGTATAACTAAAAAAGACTGGGTGATAGTGCTTTGATGCTGGCCAGTAACAAGACCTTCTGTTCTCTTTTGTCTTATGTTCCATCTCAGATTCTATACTCTGATGAGTGACTGAATCTCTCATTTCTACCAAATGATTTAATTCATGTAAACAAGCATATTTGTATGTAGCATTGCCTCTGCCTATGAAAACTTAGGGAAGTAACATCATTCCAATTATTGATAAAAAAAAACGTAGACCAGAGCCATCTCCCGTAAGATTATTGGCGAGATTACTGTGACAATGTGTTTATAGTGCTTAACACAGTGCCTGGTACAGAATAACACCTGTTTTCAGTCATAACTATTATTAGTGCAGTTTTAAACTAGCTGTGCTTGCAAGTATATCACTTGGCCTCAAACTAGCTGCCGATGTATCTGCAGCAACATCCAGCTCCAATGCACACAATTTCTACAGTGTCTGATGTCAGGGTTTTGTATGTGAGGATTGCTCACTTCTTTCTCTTTCTCAGAATGGTCTCTGCTTTCTTTTCCCATGACTACTGATATTTTTAAGATAAACTAATTTAAAAATGCAAAGCACGCTTACCTCAAAAGTACCATAAGTATAAAATAATAATGCCAGACTCATCTTGGGAACCTTATCATACCCTCTCTAAATCCAAATATCTGCTTATTCAGGTCCAACCCTCCACTGAGAGGCAATGAGAGTTAAGCCCCATGCCCATGTCTTGGGCCTGTTCAATCTTAGAAGACAACTTCTTCCCTGTGATTCCCAGGGCAGACAGTGCTTAATTAATTCTAATGAACATGGAACAGTCAGCCCCTGCTTGTCCCTGAGATGTGGCCCAGGGAGTTAATCTCCCATCTCCTAGTTAATTGCCTTCATCCTCAGGCTGAGTTAAGCCTCAATTTTCAATTTTGATTGAGTCAGTCTTTGTTGACAGAAGTTTTCTTGGTGACCCAGCAAGTCCTCAGTATGAGATAATATGATGGAAGATGCAGTGAATCCATGTCTCTGCTGGACTTTTGGAGACTTTGAGATGTCAGGGTCGAAATATCACAGGAAGTCACTGGGCAGGTAGATAACTGAAGAAATGGCTTCATGAAAGCATTGCTTATCTCTGTTCCAAATATATTTGGCTCCTTTTGAGAGATAAATAAGGATGGAGGAAGAGGAGGAGAGTTAGTCCTGAATTTATACCCTGGCTCTGCCACTTACTAGCTCTGCTGCTCTTGCTAGGGATATCATGTTAACATATTAACACCGATAATAATCACTGAAGGTTATGAGTTTTTTATATCCTCACTACCCAAAATGTGGTCCTTGGGCCAGCAGCATCGGTATTTCCTGGATGCTTGCAAGAAATGTAGACTCTCAGGCCACACCCCAAATTACTTAGAGATTCTGATTAAATGTACAAGAATATGCATTTAATCAAATTCTCTGAGTAATTTGTATGCTGTGGACAGTTTGAGAAGCACTTGCAATTATCTCATTTCTTCCTCAGTATGATACTGAAGATATTAGTTTTGTAAACTCTGTCTCCTGGTAGTACTAATCGCTAACTTGCTTTACATGGAAGGAAAATGAGACTCAGAGAGGTCAAATGGCTTGCTCAATGTCATACAACCAGAAGAGAGTTTGAAGCTAGGCTCCTGTCAAAGCAGATGCAGTTGGAAGATTTAAATAATATACTAAGTGTCTATCACTCAGCAGAATACCTGGCCCACCTAGATGGATGGTACATGCTGGTAACCTTCTCTGTTCCTTGTATTCTCTTTCTCTGTTCTGATTATTTTCAGACTTCCAGATGTTCCCTTGCCATGGCATATATGTTGGTCCACCCTAGATAGGATGGGACCTGTCTAAATTCCTGGCTCCCCCTTGACTAGTGCAGTGGTTCTTGATTGTGCCTTGGAGGGAGTAATGTCTGTTTTCCCTCAGCATCCTAGAGTGTCTCCTGGAGGGTGTTGCCAGCCCCTCTTCTTCTTCATCTCCACTGCAAAGAACTTAATGATGTTTGCTCCTAGCCATGAAGCCTGGATAGAAAGCAATTCCCTGATAGGCTGGCTGGCATCTTTCCCTTCCTCTTGACAGGTATGGGTTTTCCTAGGGCCGGCATGGGATGAGTTCAGGATTTTTATCCCTTATTTCTTTTGGTCCAGGGAGTTGCATAAATGGACTAGTCTTTGGCAGGGGTGACTTGTGGTTTCACAATTTTATTTTGAAAAATAAAGGGTTCGGATTTATAGATACATTATTTCTAAAAAGGATGAGCACGTTTATAGTTAACCAGTTTCTATGGTTTTGGTTTCTCAGTAATAAGAATGTTAAATCATAGAGGAGAATGGTGGAAGGATTTAAAAAGAAAAACATGGAATCTGGATTAAATGAACAAGAGTATAATTGAGTTCCATGATCCCATCATTTCTAGATACAATTTTTCAGCCAGATGTATCTCAGATCTTATTAGGAGTTCCTTAAAGGACAGAGCAGATATAGAGCCTGTGACATTCACACCACCTAGTCAAACCTTATCTCAGGCTTTCAACATCAGTATATGGTGAGAAAATTGCTTTGGGACAAGATGGAAAACTTCGGGGGCAGCTGGGTGAAGACCATAGTGAATCAGATTATTGAAGTAACTTCTCTCATTTGATTATTATCCTTGGCAATGAGTTTAGGGAACTGATGACAAGTGGATTTGTGACTATATTTAGCGAAAGAAACCTGAAATCAGGAGGAGAAAGGAGAATGC
>NW_020258432.1:0-6292 GCF_003255815.1 Theropithecus gelada | reverse complement strand
TAATGCTAAAATTCAACCTAGGCCTTTTTATTAATCAAGGAAAACTCCTCCCCTCCTTAAATTTGCTTGCTGCTCTAAATGAGGGACACATCCATCCAGATATATGGTCAAAGAAAGGAAACTGAAGAAAATTACGAATTTCCCCAATCCAAGTTAAATTGAAAAACCCAAGGGAAGAGTTGAAAAGAAAACAATATCCAATTCCCTTAGAAGCTAAGATCAATTTAAAGTTCATAATAGAAAGCCTCGTGAGAGACTCATTGAACTCTGTATGTCTCCTTTTAACACTCCAATACTGCCTGTGAAAAAGCAAGATGGGTCATATCCGCTAGTGCAAGATCTTCGAGCTGTTAACCAAATAGTTCAAACAACTTACCCTGTTGTTCCTAATCCTTACACTATTGTTAGTAAAATTCCATACAACCATGAGTGGTTCACAGTAATAGATCTAAAGGATGCCTTCTGGGCTTGCCCACTAGCAGAAGATAGCCGAGACCTGTTTGCCTTTGAATGGGAGGACCCTCACTCCAGTAGAAAATAACAGTATCGACTGACAGTTTTCCCCCAGGGATTTACAGAATCTCCAAATTTGTTTGGTCAAATACTAGAACAGATCATAGAAAAGTTTTACAGACTGCCATATATATGCCTGCTCCAATACATGGATAATATCCTTATTTCAAGGGAGGATAGACAAAAAGTAGAAGGATTTTCAATCGGTTTTTAAAATAATTTACAACTGGAGGGATTACGAGTGTCAAAAAAGCAAACTTTGGTTTGTAGAACCTGAAGTCAAGTATTTAGGGCACTTAATCAGTAAGGGCAAACAGAGAATTGGATTTGAATGGATTGAAGGCATCATATCCTTACCTCTGCCTGAGACGAAGAAGGAACTTAGAAAGTTTTTACGGTAAGTAGGGTATTGTCGCTTATGGATAAACTCATGCTTTAGTAACCAAACCTCTATATAAAAGAACTTACACAGGATGAATCGGACCCCCTTATATGGTTTTTACCAGAAAAACAGCATACAAAAAAATTAAGAGTTACTAGTGACATCCCATGTTCTAGCCTTACCCTCTTTAGAATTGCCCTTTCATCTTTTTGCTAATGTAGGTAATGAAGTAGCCTTAGGGGTACTTACTCAAACACATGGAGACCATTGGCAACCCATAGCCTTCCTCTCAAAAATTCTTGACCCAGTAGCCCATGGATGGCCCAAGTGTGTCCAATCAGTGGCAGCAACAGCCTTGGTCACAGAGGAGAGCAGAAAATTAACCTTTGGGGAAACTTATCATTAGTTCTCCTCACCAAGTGAGAACAATTGCCAATCAGAAGGCTGGGAAGCTGGCTTACTGATTCAAGAATTTTTAAATATGAAGCCACCTTGTTAGAAAGAGATGATCTAACCTTAACCACTGATGACTCAATTAATCCAGCTGCTTTCTTAACAGGAAACCCCAACCCACAGACCCCTGAGCTTTGCCCAGAACACTGATGTTTAGATTTAATTAGTTATCAAAGAAAAGTTAGACCTGATCCAAATGAAACACCCTTTCAGACTGGGAAACACCTGTTTATAGATGGTTCCTCCCAAATAATCAAAGGAAAAAGGCATAACGAGTATTCAATGATAGATGGAGATACCCTCACAGAAACAGAGTCTGAAAGGTTACCAAATGATTGGTCTGCACAAACATGTGAGTTGTTCACATTAAATCAGGCCTTAGGTCGGGCGCGGTGGCTCACGCCTGTAATCCCAGCACTTTGGGAGGCCGTGGTGGGCGGATCACGAGGTCAGGAGATCAAGGCCATCCTGGCTAACACCGTGAAACCCCATCTCTCCTAAAAATACAAAAAAAAATTAGCCGGGTGTGGTGGCGGGCGCCTGTAGTCCCAGCTACTCCGGAGGCTGAGGCAGGAGAATGGCGTGAACCCGGTAGGAGGAGCTTGCAGTGAACCGAGATGGTGCCACTGCACTCCAGCCTGGATAACAGAGTGAAACTCCATCCCAATTAAAAAAAAAAAAAAGGCCCTAAAATTTCTGCAAATCAAGAAGGAACAATCTATACAGACTGCAACTACGCATTTGCAGTAGTCCATACTTTTGGAAAAATTTGGACTGAGTGGGGCCTCTTTAACAGCTAAGGTCAAAATTTACTCCATAGTGACCTAATAATACAAGTACTGGAAAATTTACAATTGTCAAAAACAATAGCTGTTGTACATGTCTCGGGACATCAAAGGAATCCTTCATTTGAAGGCCAGGGATATAATCTCACTGACCAAATAGCTAAGTAAGCTGCCTCTTCTCCAGCAGAACCCATTTTTCGACTAACCCCTTGTCTTCCATCTCCAGCTGCACTGCCTGTCTTCTCTCAAGTAGATCAGAAAAAAATAAAAAAAATTAGGAGCTGAGGAAACTCAAAAGGAAAGTGGTTATTACCAGATGGAAGGGAAATGTTATCCAAACCTCTTATGAGGGAAATACTGTCACAGCTTCATCAAGGATCTCACTGGGGTCCTCAAACCATGTGTGATGCAGTCTTTAGGGTTTATGGGTGCATAGGAATATACACCCTCACCAAGCAAATAGTGGAAAGCTGTATAGTGTGCAGAAAATCTCATAAGGAGACCCTAAAAAGACAACCTCCCAGAGGGAGAAATCCTGGGTTAAGGCCATTTCAAAGTGTCCAAGTCGACTATACTGAAATGCCCCCAGTAGGCCACCTTAAGTATTTACTGGTAATAGTAGATCATCTTACCCACCCATCTATCCACCCACTGGATAGAAGCCATCCCTTTTCCAAGTGCAACAGCAAGTAATGTGGTCAAAGCCCTGTCAGAACATACCATACCCAGGTTTGGAATAATACAGAGTATTGATTCAGATAATGGGACCCACTTTACCACACACATTATTAAAGGACTAATCCAAGTATTAGGGATAAAATGGGAATATCATACTTCCTGGCCTCGCCTTCATCAGGGAGAGTAGAAAGAATGAATCAAACTTTAAAGAATCATCTAAACAAATTAATTTTAGAAACTCGGTTACCATGGACAAAATGTCATCCCATTGCTTTACTAAGAATCCAAACTGCCCCTCAGAGGGATCTTGGCCTGTCGCCTTATGAAATGCTTTGTGGGTTACCTTATCTAAACACTACTACTGCCCTTCCTATGAACAAAACAAAAGATCAGTTCCTTAGAAATTATGTATTTGGTCTGTCTTCCACTCTTTCTTCCCTCAGGACTCAAGGTCTCCTAGCACAGACTTCACCCCTTGAATTCCTGGCCCACCAGCATCAACCTGGAGATCATGTCCTTATCAAAGGCTGAAAAGAGGGAAAGTTCCAGCATACCTGGGAAGGACCCTATCTGGTGCTCACAACAACTGAAACAGCAGTTCAGACCACTGAGAAAGGGTGGACCCATTATACTCGAGTCAAGAAGGCGTCACCTTCTCTGGAGACATGGACCATTATTCCATCGACTCCCACCAGAGTAACGATAAAAAGAAAAACGTAATCTGTGTATCTCTTTTTCTTCTTTTCTTTCCCTTAACTGCCCCCATCTCATCATTAATGTAACTAGATCAACTTTGCCAAAATTATTACCTTTGATGCATGTCTAGTCATGTCTTGTGGAAATTTACAGGACCAAAGACAGCTGACTGCCTCAGATAAATATCTTTGTTCCTCTTGGACTTCCTCAGATTGGAAAGATATAGCAAATTCCTGTGAAGATCGTGATAACCCCAAAAATAGTAGTTGTATTAACTGGTGGGAATGGGACTCTTGTCCCCTTAAAACAGAGTCCCTGTGCTATACTTGGTCTGATGTCCTGTGGAACACCAAAGCTCCAGGCTGGACTGCTCCCACCAGTCTGCCAGTCCTTAAAGCCGTACATCCATTTTACAAAAGTGAATGCCTCTTCTCATTGTCTATATAACCAATGTAATCCTATTCAGCTTACTATTACTATTGCAACATCCCAAAACTCTTCCCCTTCATTAAGTCGTTTCTATGGCATATAGGCCAACATCTCAGGAAAGGATCCTAGGGGAATTTTTGAAATCTGCTTTATTGCCCCTTCCACCTCTCTATCACATCTTCCTCAAACCATCACCCCACCTATACCCAGTGACAAAACCAAAGTAGTGATAGTAGAAGGAAAAGACCTCAGGCAAACTCTAGCCATTGAAACAGGGTCTCAGGATGCAAATGCCTGGCTGGAATGGATTAAATATTCCATCCACAGTCAAAATAAGAATGAAGTTATGCTTGGGCGCACGGCAGACCAAAGGCCCAGATTGTCCCCTTTCCATTCAAATGGTCTTGTGATAAACCAGAAATGGACTGCATGGTAGCTCTGCTCCAAGACGCCACAGCCTGGGGCAATAAATCATGTCACACAGTTTCTCTGCTATTCCCTGAGGTCCAGCACCCTGTGGGTGAGCCCCCAAAGGCCATTCAGGCTCCATATTCTGGGACCAAATTTGCTTCGTGTCTCTCACAACAGGGAGAAAATTTGACTTTCCTTGGAAACCTGACAGGATGCAGTGAGGTCAAGCACTTCCAAGAACTAACCCATCAGTCCGCCCTTATCCATCCCCAAGCAGATGTATGGTGGCATTGTGGTGGACCTTTCTGGGATACTCTGCCAAATAACAGGAGTGGTACTTGCACTGTAATTCAATTGGCTAGCTCTTTCACCCTGGCATTTCATTCACCAAAAAAAAAAATTAACAAAAATGGCATTTTCGTTAAAATTTTAAAAAGACATCATAGTACAAAAAGTTTTCCTGTGAGTCTTTTGATCCCAACATTTATACATATGCTACTGGAGTACCAGATGAATTTAAAGCTTGAAACCAAATAACTGCAGGATTTAAGTCATTATTCAGGTGGGTGACTATCAATAAAAATGTAGATTTGATAGCCAGGCGCAGTGGCTCATGTCTGTAATCCCAGCACTTTAGGAGGCCAAGGTGGGCGGATCATGAGGTCAGGAGTTTGAGACCAGCTTGACCAACATAGTGAAACCCTATCTCTACTAAAAATACAAAAATTAGCTGGGCATGGTGGCATGCACCTGTAATCCCAGCTACTCAGGAGAGAGTTGCTTGAACCCGGGAGGCAGAGGTGGCAGTGAGCTAAGATCACACCACTGCACTCCAGCCTGGGCGACAGACTGAGACTCCATCTTGGAAAAAAAATGTAGATTGAATAAATTATATTTACTACAATCAACCATGATTCATTAATTGCACAAAGGATACTATGAGTGAATGGCTGTGCAACTAGGACCCACCAGCCAGATGACTTGGGAAAATAGAATAGCACTAGATATGATACTAGCAGAAAAAGGCAGGGTTTGTGTTATGATTAGAACTCAATGTTGTACTTTTATCTGTAATAATACTGTCCCTGATGCAACTATAACAAAAGCACTACAACGTCTTACTACTTTATCAAATGAACTAGTTAAAAACTCTGGAATAAATGATCCTTTCACTAGCTTAATGGAAAGGTGGTTTGGTAAGCGGAAAGGACTCACGTCCTCAATTCTCACCTCACTGACTCTCATAATCAGTGTATTTATCCTTGTAGAATATTGTATTATACCTTGCATTCGTGGATTAGTGCAAAGGCTTATAGAAAAGGCTCTTACCAAAACCCCTTTCAATTCTCCTCCCCCTTACTCAGATAAGTTGTTCCTTCTAACTGATCAAGAAGAGCAACAAAGTCAAGATATGTTAAGGAGATTTGAAGAGGAAGAACTGTAAAATCAAGAGGGGGAAACTGTAAAGAATAAAAGTTCCTCTCCAAAGTTTTCCTTTTTAGTTTAGCATGATCAGTGTTAAGAAGATAGTTCCCCTTAAAAGCTTTCTTTAAGTTTCCCTCACTCTTCATAGTACCAAATCTTCAATTTACTAATGACTCTTTATTACGCTCCAAGTAGTTGTTACATACAGTAAAGAAACAAACACATTCTATGTTCTTGTACTTGAACCAAGGCCTAACTCTTAGTCTGCCCGGATCTGACCAGACATACCCAGACATGTCCCAGCCTACAACCTATGCTGTTGCCTTATTTGGAAATATTATTGTCTTCCTGGTTTCCCATAAGTGACCCCCTCAATTCCTTTGTTCCCCATTGCACCTTTACCTTATTTAGGAAAGTTAACGTTTTTAGCCAACTGGGATCAGTTTAGATTGTGTGGCCCAGGTCCAGCCAATGTTGTTTTGTTTTTTCTTGTAAATTTGTTTAACTTCCTCATAGATAT
>NW_020258431.1:0-6300 GCF_003255815.1 Theropithecus gelada | reverse complement strand
GAGGCCAAGGTAGGAGGATCACCTGAACCCAGGAGGTTGAATCTGCAGCAGTGAGCTGTGATTGTGCCAGTGTACTCTACCCAGGGTGACAGAAGGAGAACCTGTCTCAAAAAAAAAAAAAAAAAAGGGAGAGGGAGAGGGAGACAAAATTAAAAACAAAGAGAGAGAAGTTGAAAATCATTCAGCTAAAAAAGGAAAAAAGGATACATTATTCAAAAGATCCACAGTAATACCAAGTTTTCAACAAAAAATGATGGAAGTCAGAAGCCGGTGAAATGACATCTTTGAAGTGTCCAAAGGAAAAAACTGTCAATCTAGAATTCAATACCCAAGGAAAATATCTGTCACAAAAAAGTGGGTAAAATAAAGATTTTTTTTAAAAAAAGATAAAGAATATTTTGCTAGAAGAGATACAATAACAAATACTAATAATCATCATCCTACTAGTAATAATAATAGCAAGTTTCTGCCCTTCAAGTAGAAGGGACATGATCCTAGCTGGAACTACATACAAACAGAAAGAATAAAGAACACTGGTACCTATTTGATTAAATGTACATAAATATTTACCGTTTAAAGCAACAAAACCACAATACGTTCTCTTTTATTGTTATTAATAGGTTTTTGAAAATTTTGAATTTAGCAGGTTTTCAAATAATAGTGTTTTATTCAATGTGTCCTTACAATGTTAATGAGGGAAAAAATTGGATCTGTTATACAATGTTTCACTGGAAGTCTCAGTTTCCAAGAACGTGTTGACAATGTTACGTGAAGGCTTATTGTAAGGTAATATGAGGTTTACACTATATAAAGAATGTGTGAAGGTCCATTTAAGTATATCTAGACATGAGCATAATCATTAAAGAAATTTATAACTACAAAACTAATAAGAAGGTGGGAAGAAGATGGAATGATTAGAAAAATGAATCCAAAATAAGTCATGAAAGGAGTACACAGAATAAAAAGAAAACATAAGCTAAGAAAATAAAATGTGGAACAAATTTTTTAAAGACAGATTTAAACCCCAAAATGTCATAATTACATTATATATAAATAGACTAAGCCCAGTGAAAGTTTTTCTCACTTTAAATAAAAAGCTGGAAGTTATTAAGTTTAGTGAGGAAGGCATGTCTAAATCTGAGATAGGCCGAAAGCTAGGTCTCTTGTACCAAGCTGTTAGCCAAGTTATGTAAGACAAGAACGCAAAAATGAGAAGGAAAAGTTCTTGAAGGAAATTAAAATTGCTACATCTGTGAACACATAAATGATAAGAAAATGAGACAACCTTATTTCTGATATGGACAAAGTTTGAATGGTCTGGATAGAAGATCAAACAAGCCACAAGATTCCCTTAAGCTGACATCTAATCCAGATCAAGGCCCTAAGTCTCTTCTATTATATGAAGGCTGAGTGAGGTGAATAAGCTGCAGAGGAAAAATTGGCAGCTAGAAAAAGTTGGTTCACAAGGTTTAAAGAAAGAAGCCATCACCATAACATAAAAGTGCAAGGTAAAGCAGCAATTGCTGCTTATAAGCTGCAGCAAGTTTCCAGAAGATCGAGGTAAGATGTTTGATGAAGATGGCTATACTAAAGAATAGATTTTCAATGTAGATGAAATCGCCTTATGTTGGAGGAAAAATGCCTGATTTTAAAGCTTCAAAGGACAGGTTGACTCTTGTGAGGGGCTAACATGGCTGGTGGCTTTAAGTTGAAGCCAACACTCATCTACCATTCCAAAACTTTTAGGGCTCTTAAGAGTTACACTAAACCTACTCTAACTGTGCTCTATAAATGGAACAAGAAAGCTTGGAAGACAGAACATCTCTTTACAGTATGGCTTATTTAGTATTTTAAGCCCACTGCTGAGATCTACTGTTCAGAAAAAAAAAAAAGACTCAAAGAACTACTGATCATTTACAATGTACCTGGTTGCTCAAGAGCTCTGATGAAAATGTAAAAGGAAATTAATGTGGTTTTCATGCCTGCTAACACAACATCCATTCTGCAGCCCATAGATCAAGGAGTAATTTTGACTTTCAAGTTATATTCTTTAAGAAACACTTTTATAAGGTGATAGCTGCCATAGACAGTGAGTAGATCTGGACAAAGTAAGTTGTAAGCCTTCTAGAAAGAGTTCATTCTAGATGCCATTAAGAACACTTCTGATTCATTGGAGGTCAGAATATCAACACTAACAGGAGTTTGGAAGAAGTTGATTCCAGTCCTGATGGACGACTTTGGGAGGTTCAAGACTTGACTTCAGGAGAGAAAGCAACTGTAGGTGTGCTAGAAATAGCAAGTGAACTAGAGTCAGCAGTGGCTCCTGAAGATGTGACAGAATTGCTGCAATCTCATGATAAAACTTGAAGGGATTGCTTCTCATGGATGAACAAAAAGTATGATTTTCTGAGATGGTGTCTCTTCCTGACGAAGATTCTGTGAGCATCATTTATATGACAGTAAAGGATTTAGAATATCACATAATCTTAGTTAATTAGGCAGAGGCAGCGTTGGAAAAGATTGACTTCAGTTTCAAAAGAAATTCTATTGTGGGTAAAATGCTATTATATCAAAAAAACCCAGGGCATGCTCCAGGGAAATTATTAATGAAAGGAAGAGTCCAACGGTGTGGCAAACTTCATTGTTGTCTTATTTTAAGAAATTACTGCAGTCACACCCACCTTCAGTAACCAGCACTCAGTCAGTCAGCAGCCATCAGCCTTGAGGCAAAACCTTCCTCCTGCAAAAAGATTACTACTCGCTGAAGCCTGAGATGATCATTAGCATTCTTTAGCAATAAAGTACTTTTAAATAAGGTATGCACATTATTTAGACATAATGCTATTGCATACTTAATAGACTACAGCATAGTGCAAACATAACTTTCATACATACTGGGAAAACAAAAAATTGTGTGGCTCACTGTATTGCAATATTTACCTTTCCATGGCAGTCTGAAACCTAGCTCAGTATCTCTGAGATATTCTTTTAATGTGTAAGCTGCTTTCTTTTTGTATCCTGTATTCAGTTTTCTGATGTACCAGGCTTTGGATCTTTTGTTGGTATTCCTCCATTCAGGATGCAATCCTTTCCTCTTGATGGTAACTCTTGATATTATAATAACTGTATTTCTCTGCTATTAGGACTCTAGTGTATTCTGTTCTCCTTTGCAAAATCTTTGATCCTTGACCCTGGCCTGTAAAACAGCAATGTTGACTTACTTGTGAATTAAAAATTTCAATTATTTTCTATCTCTCTGCTATTGTCATAGGCTATTGGTGATTTTATTTGTTCTTGTTGACGTACATGTTTTCTGGGAGAGTGTATGTGGAAGAATTTGAAATTAAGTGGTCACAATCAGCCCATGGGAAACCAGAAGTTCTATTCTTTTAAGCTTTGATGTTTGAAGTTAAGAAGATTGGCGATATATCTGGAAAATCTTCAGATTGTATAATTAATAGTTTAGCATTCATGTTTTATATTATAATTTTATATCTTTGTGAAAAAATTATTTCCGAGGCTGAAACTATGAATATTTTTTCAGCAATCCTTTGCACCTAGATTTAGTTCTTCAGTGTCAATTAATTTGAAAGTAATTTTGGTCTTTCTATTTTTCATATCATCTTTAATTGAAGAACAGCAAATTCACTGCGTGTTAGAAACCTAATCTCAGATTATCAGAGAGATAGAATTAAATAAACAAGAAATTGTATTCCACTCCTCTTCTGTTGTATTTTATTGTTAGGTTTTTGCCTTGTATGCTATTAATGGTGTTCGGGTTTTTTTTGGTTTTTTTTTTGTTTTTTTTTTTTGAGATAGAGTCTGGCTCTGTTGCCCAGGCTGGAGTGCAGTGGCGCCATCTCAGCTCACTGCAATCTCCGCCCCCCCGGGTTCACACCATTCTCCTGCTTCAGCCTCCCTAGTGGCTGGGACAACACGCGCCCGCCACCAAGCCCGGCTAATTTTTTGTATTTTTAGTAGAGACAGGGTTTCACCCTGTTAGCCAGGATGGTCTCAATCTCCTGACCTCGTGATCCGCCCGCCTTGGCCTCTCGAAGTGCTGGGATTACAGGCGTGAGCCACCGCTCTCGGCCAATGATCTGCTTTTAACTCCTGTTTCCACATGAAAGATGTTGATACAAATGCCATTTCTCATTTTGGGGATTATTTATTTCTTTCGTTTTCCTTCAAACATCTTCTATTTTTTCTTTTTATTTATTTATTTTTGAGAGAGAGCTTCACCCTTGTTGCCCAGGCTGGAGTGCAATGGCGCGATCTCAGCTCACCACAACCTCCGCCTCCTGGATGTTATTCTCCTGACTCAGCCTCCCTAGTAGCTGGGATTACAGGTGCCCACAACCATGCTGGGCGAATTTTTGTATTTTTAGTAGAGACGGGGTTTCACCAGGTTGGCCAGGCTGGTCTCGAGCTCCTGACTTCAGGTGATCTGCCCACCTCAGCCTTCCAAAGTGCTGGGATTGTAGGCGTGAGCCACTGCGCCCAGCCTCCTTCAAATATCTTTTTAACCTATGTAGAAGAATTCTACTAGTCACAAAGATAACTTTTTAGGGGAATTTGATTTTCATCTGAGCCATTAAAATATCGCAATCCTGTATGCTTTCTACTTACAAAAACAAATCTCTCAATTAACTATTTTGTAAGAAAATGTTAAAAAATTCTCTTAATTCAAAAAAAGTCATCAACAATTTCTATAAGAGATCCTTATGTTTTCACAATAATGAACATGTATTTCTTGTTACATTTTAAAAAATTAAATTTGCATTATTTTGGCGATCTTAAAGATGATTACAAAGAATGAATAACTCTAGGTTCTAGAAGTTTTTAAAATAAAATGCTATAACCAGGATTTTGACATGATTGACAATTTTATTTTTTCTAAGGTTTATCATGATGAAATTAAAGTTTTTTTATTATTTAAGAACATTGTAATATTCTTTATCACTGGAGAAATATAGATTAATCACCTGCTGTATACACCAGGTCTTGTTTTAGATGCAGAAGATGTGGAAACAAATAATAAAGAGAAGAATCTTGCTCTTAAGAAGAAAACAGGGATTAGATAAGCAAATAAATGAGTTAATTGATAGATAAAATATAGTTGATTTTTGTTTAAGAACTAAAATAAGGTATAATATGAAAACATTACTGGGTTTGATTGGATGGTTAAGGTGAACAATATTCTAGGAAATGGAAACAGAAAGATGGTTAGTATTGCCAGAAGAAAGCTGGGGATGAAGAGAGTATTTTGTTTTCTTTTTAAATTTGATCATCAAATTAGATTAAATTAATATTCATGTCAACAATATTTGAGAATAATTTAAGAATCTAGTGATTATATAAAAATACTTCATTGACTGAATCATTTGTCTTTGGAAAGCTCAGTTGGCTCTTTTGGTTATGAGCTCTCTTGTACCGAATGCCATTGGCAATGTGGTTTTAAAGAAACGGTGCTCTCTTTGAAAGAAATACTTCCCTAAGGATAGCTTTTCAGCACTAGCAGCTGGGTAGCTCTCTGGGTTAATGATAAGTGCTGAAGCAAAGAAAATATAGTGTCTGCCTCCGCAGGCTTCCAAATGGTCCTTGAGGCTCTTACTGTGCAATGAAGAAGATAAAGTGTATGTTGCCTGTCGATGTTAAGGTCTTCTGCAGTATGTTTTCTACCTCACCATGTTTACAAAACAACATGTAAAACCATCTGCCATAGCAAAGAAAGTAAAACACTTTTCCTCAAATAAATTGCACATAAACATAATAAGATGTATGTGTGTGTATGTATGCATTATAAACTCCGTTTCCAAATGAAGGAAAAGGATATAATTTAATATGATATGGATAATTGCATCCTTTTCTAAAAATTATGATGATGGTTCTCCTACAATGAGGAGTAGCTAGTGCTTATTGAATGAGAGAGAGCTCCATCTGGATGTTCAATGCTGTTCAAAACAATAGATTAACGCTTGTTGGGAAGGAGTGGTTCGGCTATGCAAAGAAGGTAGGTGTAGATAAAAAGTACTCAGTGCAGTGAGAGAGGCAAATAAAAGTTAAATGTCAGAGCATATGAAGGTAGAGAAAGATTCAAAAATCACAAAAATATAACTGGAAAACTAAGGAACAGTGATATAAAATTTAAAAAGATACAGATAATAAATACAAATAATTTATTTAAGATATTAATGAAAATACAAAATTATGTGTATTATGATTTTGAGGGCTGACCACTCAAATAATAAGATAGGAAGCATAACTTTTGAAACTCTAAAGTAAATAGAATTGAACAGC
>NW_020258430.1:0-6301 GCF_003255815.1 Theropithecus gelada | reverse complement strand
AACAGATATTTCGGATCCCTTTGAAGACTATAGGGCCAAAGGAAATATCCTCGGGTAACAAAGAGAAAGAAGCTTTCTGAGAAACTTCTTTGTGTTCTGTGAAATCATCTCACAGAGATTCAGCTTTCCCCTCAAGAAGCCTTTCGCTAGTACAGTTCTTGTGGAATTGGCAAGGTGATGTTTGGAAGCCCATAGAGGGCTATGGAGAAAAAGGAAATAACCTCAGATGAAATCAGGAAAGAAGCTTTCTCAGAAACTGCTCTGTAATGTGTGACTTCCACTCACAGAGTTACATCTGTATTTCGTGGATCTCTTTGCTAACCTTATTTCTGTGAAATCTGAGAACAGATATTTCGGATATCTTTGAAGGCTATATTGCCAAAGGAAATATCCTCCGATAACATAGAGAAAGAATCTTTCCGAGCAACTTCCTTGTGTTCTGTGTAATCATCTCACAGAGTTACAGCTTTCCCCTCAAGAAGCCTTTAGCTAAGACAGTTCTTGTGGAATTGGCAAAGTGATATTTGGAAGCCCATAGAGGGCTATGGTGAGAAAGGAAATATCCTCAGGTGAAATATGGAAAGAAGCTTTCTGAGAAACAGCTCAGTGTTCTGTTAATTCATCTCACAGAATTACATCTGTATTACGTGGATCTCTTGCTAGCCTAATTTCTGTGGAATCTGACAACAGATATTTCGGATCCCTTTGAAGACTATGGGGTCAAAGAACATATCCTCGGATAACAAAGTCCAAGAAGCTTTCTGAGAAACTGCTTTGTGTTCTGTGAAATCATCTCACAGAGTTACAGCTTTCCCCTCTAGAAGCCTCTCGCTAAGACAGTTCTTGTGGAATTTGCAAAGTGATATTTGGAAGCCCATAGAGGGCTGTGGTGAAAAAGGAAATATCCTCAGATGAAATCTGGAAAGAAGCTTTCTCAGAAACTGCTCTGTGATGTGTGACTTCCACTCACAGAGTTACATCTGTATTTCGTGGATCTATTTGCTAGCCTTATTTCTGTGAAACCTGAGAACAGATATTCCGGATCCCTTTGAAGACTATATTGCAAAAGGAAATATCCTCCAATAACATAGAGAAGGAATCTTTCTGAGAAACTTCCTTGTGTTCTGTGTAATCATCTCACAGAATTACAGCTTTCCCCTCAAGAAGCCTTTCGTTAAGGCAGTTCTTTTGGAATTGGCAAAGTGATATTTGGAAGCCCATAGAGGGCTATGATGAGAAAGGAAATATCCTCAGGTGAAATCTGGAAAGAAGCTTTCTGAGAAACAGCTCAGTGTTCTGCTAATTCATCTCACAGAATTACATCTCTATTACGTGGATCTCTTTGCCAGCCTTATTTCTGTGGAATCTGAGAACAGATATTTCGGATCCCTTTGAAGACTATAGGGTCAAAGAACATACCCTCGGATAACAAAGACCAAGAAACTTTCTGAGAAACTGCTTTGTGTTCTGTGAAATCATCTCACAGAGTTACAGCTTTCCCCTCTAGAAGCCTCTCGCTAAGACAGTTCTTGTGGAATTGGCAAAGTGATATTTGGAACCCCTTAGAGGGCTATGGTGAAAAAGGAAATATCCTCAGATGAAATCTGGAAACAAGCTTTCTGAGAAACTGCTTAGTGTTCTGTTAATTCACCTCACAGAGTTACATCTGTATTTGGTGGATCTCTTTGCTAGCCTTATTTCTGTGGGTTCTGAGAACAGACATTTCGAATCCCTTTGAAAGCTATATGGCCAAAGGAAATATCCTCCGATAACAAAGAGAAAGAATCTTTCTGAGAAACTTCCTTGTGTTCTGTGAAATCATCGCACAGAGTTACAGCTTTCCCCTCAAGATGCCTTCCACTAAGACCGTTCTTGTGGAATCCGTAAAGTGATATTTGGAAGCCCATGGAGGGCTATGGTGAACAAGGAAATATCCTCAGATGAAATCTGGAAAGAAGCTTTCTGAGAAACTGCTCTGTGATGTGTGACTTCCAGTCATAGAATTACATATGTATTTCGTGGATCTCTTTGGTAGCTTTATTTCTGTGGAATCTGAGAACAGATACTTCGGATCCCTTTGAAGACTATAGGGGCAAAGCAAATATCCTCCGACGACAAAGAGAAGGAAGCTTTCTGTGAAATTTCTTTGTGTTCTGTGAAATCATCTCACAGAGTTAAGGCTTTCCCCTCAAGAAGCCTTTCGCTAAGACAGTTCTTATGGAATTGGCAAAGTGATATTTGAAAGCCCATAGAGGGCAATGGTGAAAAGGGAAATATCCTCAGATGAAATCTGGAAAGAACGTTTCTGAGAAACTGCGTAGAGTTCTGTTAATTCATCTCACAGAGTTACATCTGTATGTCGTGGATCTCTTTGCTAGCCTTATTTCTGTGGAATATGAGAACAGATATTTCGGATCCCTTTGAAGACTATAGGGCCAAAGGAAATATCCTCCTATAACAAAGAGAAGGAAGCTTTCTGAGAAACTTCTTTGTGTTCTGTGAAATCATCTCACAGAGTTACAGCTTTCTCCTCAAGAAGCCATTCGCTAAGACAGTTCTTGTGGAATTGGCAAAGTGATATTTGGAAGCCCATAGAGGGCTATGGTGAAAAAGGAAATATCCTCAGATGAAATCTGGAAAGAAGCTTTCAGAGAAACTGCTCTGTGATGTGTGACTTCCACTCACAGAGTTACATCTGTATTTCATGGATCTCTTTGCTAGCCTTATTTCTGTGGAATCTGAGAACAGATATTTCGGATCCCTTTGAAGACGATATTGCCAAAGGAAATATCCTCCGATAACGAAGAGAAAGAATCTTTCGGAGAAACTCCTTTGTGTTCTGTGAAATCGTCTCACAGAGTTACAGCTTTCCCCTCAAGTAGCCTTTCGCTAAGACAGTTCTTGTGGAATCGGCAAAGTGATATTTGGAAGCCCATAGAGGGGTATGGTGGAAAAGGAAATATACTCAGATGAAATCTGAAAAGAAGCTTTCTGATCAACAGCTCAGTGTTCCGTTAATTCACCTCACAGAGTTACATCTGTATTTCGTGGATCTCTTTGCTAGCCTTATTTCTGTGGAATCTGAGAACAGATATTTCGGATCCCTTTGAAGACTATAGGACCAAAGGAAATATCCTCGGGTAACAAAGAAAAAGAAGCTTTCTGAGAAACTTCTTTGTGTTCTGTGAAATCGTCTCAAAGAGTTACAGCTTTCCCCTCAAGAAGCCTTTTGCTAGTACAGTTCTTGTGGAATTGGCAAAGTGATATTTGGAAGCCCATAGAGGGCTATGGTGAAAAAGGAAATAACCTCAGATGAAATCTGGAAAGAAGCTTTCTCAGAAAGTGCTCTGTGATGTGTGACTTCCACTCACAGAGTTACGTCTGTATTTCGTGGATCTCTTTGCTAGCCTTATTTCTGTGAAATCTGAGAACAGATATTTCGGTTCCCTTTGAAGACTATATTCAAAAGGAAATATCCTCCGATAACATAGAGAAAGAATCTTTCTGAGAAACTTCCTTGTGTTCTGTGTAATCACCACACAGAGTTACAGCTTTCCCCTCAAGAAGCCATTAGCTAAGACAGTTCTTGTGGAATTGGCAAAGTGATATTTGGAAGCCCATAGAGGGCTATGGTGAGAAAGGAAATATCCTCAGGTGAAATCTGGAAAGAAGCTTTCTGAGAAACAGCTCAGTGTTCTGTTAATTCATCTCACAGAATTACATCTCTATTACGTGGATCTCTTTGCCAGCCTTATTTCTGTGGAATCTGAGAACAGATATTTCGGATCCCTTTGAAGACTATAGGGTCAAAGAAAATATCCTCGGATAACAAAGACCAAGAAGCTTTCTGAGAAACTGCTTGGTGTTCTGTGAAATCATCTCACAGTGTTACAGCTTTCCCCTTCAAGAAGACTTTAGCTAAGACAGTTCTTGTTGAATTGGCAAAGTGATATTTGGAAGCCCATCGAGGGCTGTGGTGAAAAAGGAAATATACTCAGAAGAAATCTGGAAAGAAGCTTTCTGAGAAACTGCTCAGTGTTCTGTTAATTCATCTCACAGAGTTACATCTGTACTTCGTGGATCTCTTTGCTAGCCTTATTTCTGTGGAATCAGAGAACAGATATTTCGGATCCCTTTGAAGACTATAGGACCAAAGGAAATACCCTCCGATAACAAAGAGAAAGAAGCTTTCTGAAAAACTTCTTTGTGTTCTGTGAAATCATCTCACAGAGTTTCAGCTTTCCCCTCAAGAAGCCTTTCGCTAAGACAGTTCTTGTGGAATTGGCAAAGTGATATTTGGAAGCCCATAGAGGGTTATTGTGAAAAAAGAAATATCCTCAGATGAAATATGGAAAGAATCTTTCTCAGAAACTGCTCTGTGATGTGGGACTTCCACTCAAAGAGTTATATCTGTATTTCGTGGATCTCTTTGCTAGTCCTCTTTCTGTGGAATCTGAGAACAGATATTTCGGATGCCTTTGAAGACTATAGGGCCAAAGGAAATATCCTCCGATAACAAAGAGAAAGAAGCTTACTGAGAAACTTCTTGTGTTCTGTGAAATCATCTCACAGTGTTACACCTTTCCCCTCAGGAAGCCTTTCGGTAAGACAGTGCTTGTGGAATTGGCAAAGTGATATTTGGAAGCCCATAGAGGACTATGGTGAGAAAGGAAATATCCTCAGATGAAATCTGGAAAGAAGCTTTCTGAGAATCTCCTTACTGTTCTGTTAATTCATCTCACAGAGTTACATCTGTATTTGGTGGATCTCTTTGCTAGCCTTATTTCTGTGGAATGTGAGAAGAGATATTTCGGATCCCTTTGAAGACTATAGGGCCAAAGGAAATATCCTCCGATAACAAAGAGAAAGAATCTTTCTGAAAAACTTCCTTATAGTCTTCAAAGGCAAAGATGCTTTGTGATAAACTTCTTTGTGTTCTGTGAAATCATCTCACAGAGTTACAGCTTTCCCCTGAAGAAGACTTTCGCTAAGACAGTCCCTGTGGAATTGGCAAAGTGAAATTTGGAAGCTCATAGAGGGCTATGGTGAAAAAGGAAATATTCTCAGATGAAATCTGGAAAGAAGCTTTCTGAGAAACTGCTTACTGTTCTGTTAATTCATCTCACAGAGTTACATGTGTATTTCGTGGATCTCTTTGCTAGCCTTATTTCTGTGGAATCTGACAACAGATATTTCGGATCCCTTTGAAGACTATAGGGCCAAAGGAAATACCGTCCGATAACAAAGAGAAAGAAGCTTTCTGAGAAACTTCTTTGTGTTCTGGGAAATCATCTCTCACAGTTACAGCTTTCCCCTCAAGAAGCCTTTCGCTAAGACAGTTGTTGTGGAATTGGCAAAGTGATATTTGGAAGCCCATAGAGGGCTGTGGTGAAAAAGGAAATATCGTCAGATGAAATCTGGAAAGAAGCTTTCTGAGGAACTGCTCTGTGATGTGTGACTTCCCCTCACAGAGTTACGTCTGTATTTCGTGGATCTCTTTGCTTGCCTTATTTCTGTGGAATGTGAGAACAGATATTTCGGATCCCTTTGAAGACTATAGGGCCAAAGGAAATATCCTCCGATAACAAAGAGAAAGAAGCTTTCTGAGAAACTTCTTTGTGTTCTGTGAAATCATCTCACAGAGTTACTGCTTTTCCCTCAAGAAGCCGTTCGCTAAAACAGTTCTTGCGGAATTGGCAAAGTGATATTTTTAACCCCTTATTTGGCTATTTTGAAAAAGGAAATATTCTCAGATGAAATCTGGAAGGAAGCTTTCTGAGAAACTGCTCTGTGACGTGTGACATCCATAAAAGAGTTACATCTGTATTTCGTGCATCCCTTTGCTAGCCTTATTTCTGTGGTATCTGAGAACAGATATTTCGGATCCCTATGAAGACTATAGGTCAAAAGGAAATATCCTCCGATAACAAAGAGAAAGATGCGTTCTGAGAAACTTCTTTGTGTTCTGTGAAATCATCTCACAGAGTTAAAGCTTTCACCTCCAGAACCCTTTCGTTAAGACAATTCTTGTGGACTTGGCAAAGTGATATATGGAAGCCCATAGAGGGCTATGGTGAAAAAGGAAATATCCTCCGATGAAATCTGGAAAGAAGCTTTCTGGGAAAATGCTTAGTGTTCTGTTAATTCAACTCACAGTGTTACATCTGTATTTCGTGGATCTCTTTGCGAGCCTTATTTCTGTGGAATCTGAGATCAGATATTTCGGATCCCTTTGAAGACTATAGGGCCAAAGGAAATATCCTCTGATAACAAAGAGAAAGAAGCTTTCTGAGAAACTTCT
>NW_020258429.1:0-6305 GCF_003255815.1 Theropithecus gelada | reverse complement strand
CTTTGCAACCCACAGGTCTTTGAAACATATTACAATAATCTTAAATGGGATCCTTTAATATCACATTGCATTCAAGACTATCTTCCTCTACACATCTATAAAAATCATTTATTCCCACATAGGCTTTAAAATCTCAGGCTTAAAAACAAGACATGGATACTATTTTCTTTAGCAAAAGTAGCAGAAAACTGTGAAAGAAAATGTCAATTGCGTGCCAGTCAGGTGAGGGCAGTCTTCACGTTTTAAAAGCTAACACTGGCATGACTTACTCAATGTTGGACCCAGATAAATTAAAAAGTGGAAGATAAAAATACCTAAAATAGGCCCGGTGCAGTGGCTCACGCCTGTAATCCCAGCACTTTGGGAGGCTGAGGCAGGCAGATCACCCGAGGTCGGGAGTTCAAGACCAGTCTGGCAAACATAGACAAACCCCAACTCTACTAAAAATACAAAATTAGACAGGCATAGTGGCACATGCCTGTAATGCCAGCTCCTCAGGAGGTGGAGGCAGGAGAATCGCTTGAACCCAGGAGGCAGACATTGCATGGAATCGAGATCGCACCATTGCATTTCAGCCTGTGCAAGGACAGCAAAACTCCATCTCAAAAAAAAACAAAACAAAACCATAAAATAACTCAGACTTAATTAAATATAACCCTGGTGGTGAATAAATATTTGTCAACAATTAAAAAAATTTATTACTCAGAACAGAGAGGAGAGTCCAATAAGAATCCAAGAGTCTTACCTTTTAATAAAAAAATGAATCCATTCCTTTGACAGCAATATCCTCTCCAGGTCAGGAATTCCATTAGTAGACAGTCTTCTTACAAAAAATTCCTGGCCAGGCATAGTGGTTCACATCTGTAATCCCAGCACTTTGGGAGGCTGAGGCAGAAGGATCATCTGAGGTCAGGAGTTCAAGACCAGCCTGGCCAACATGGTGAAACCCCGTCTCTACTAAAAATACAAAAATCAGGCTGGCATGATGGTGGGCGCCTGTAATCCCACCTACTTGGAGGCTGAGGTAGGAGAATCACATGAACCCAAGAGGCAGAGGTTGCAGTGAGCCAAGATCACGCCATTGCACTCCAGCCTCAGCAAGAAGAATGAAAACCCCATCCCCCACCACACAAAAAAAGTTCCTTTGGAACGGCCTTCTACATAAAGATCTTCAACATGACACTGGAAAAAAGGGTATGGGATCATCACTGGACCTTTGGCTTTTACAGCTTGAGTTATAAGGACAAAAAGAAAAAGGGATATCATTTAAACACAATATGTAGAATAGAATAACTATTAAATATGTATTGGTCTTTAACTTTTATACTTTTATCTTTATTTCTGTTAATATAATTGAGTCTAAAGAAAAATAGCAATAAAATAAAAATATTATTGTTCAAAAAATTGAACAATAATAATCTGTTCAACGCATTATGCCAGATAAATCTTGCATCTCAAAAGTAGGACAAATACTGTTCTTCCAGTTCTGTCTACCCGTAAATGCAATATTTACATGTATTCCTAATGGGTTATTAAAAAGAAAATGAGTTCATTGTTCTAGAGAGTATGAAAATTTTGACAACATGAATTCTCTTGTCCTGGCACATAATTAATACTTAGAGGCATATTATTTCATGTGGAGGGTACCATTAAAAGAATTCAATGTTAAACCTTAAATAATGAGTGAAATAAAAACAACAGCAAAAATGCTAATATTCTGTTTATCAAAGTCTGCAGTGAAATATCCCATTAAAGCCGGTTGTAGTGACTCACACCCGTAATCCCAGCAGTTTGAGAGGCCAAGGCGGGTGAATCACCTGAGGTCCGGAGTTGGAGACCAGCCTGGCCAACACAGTGAAACCCCATCTCTACTAAAAATACAAAAAGTAGCCAGACATTGGGGAGGGCATCTGTAATCCCAGCTACTCAGGAGGCTGAAGAAGGAGAATCGCTTGAACCCGGGAGGCGGAGGCTGCAGTGAGCCAAGATCACGGAATTGCACTCCAGCCCAGGCAACAAGAGCTAAACTCTATCTCAAAACAAAACAAAACAAAACAAACAAACAAAAAACAGTAAGAGAAAACTGGAGCTAAGTCCTCTCATTGTATTTACTTTTCTAAAATAAAACAACATTATTAAAAAAATTATGGCCAAGCCCAGTGGCTCATGCCTGTAATCCCAGCGCTTTGTGAGGCCAATGTGGATAAATCACATGAGGTCAGGAGTTCAAGACCAGCCTGGCCAACATGGTGAAACCTCAACTCTACTACGATTACAAAAATTAGGAAGGCATGGTGGCAGGTGCCTGTAATCCCAGCTACTTGGGAGGCTGAGGCAAGTAGAATTGCTTAAACCCAGAAGGTAGAGCTTGCCATGAGCTGAGATCACACTACTGCACTGCAAGGGCAACAAAACAAAACTCCATCTAAAAAAAAAAAGAACTGCTAGCAGGTGCAATTATTCACAATATGTAGAAATTATTCTTTTCTACATATTGTGTTTAAATGATATCCCTTTTTCTAATTGTTCTTATAGCTCAACCTGTAAAAGCCAAAGGTCCAGGGAGACGGGATATGATCTCACTGGCTATCCTTCCATTTTAGTAAATCTAAACAGTGTCATTCCATTCTGTTTCATCCCCACTCCAGAGCCAAAACAAGAAAATCAATTATATTTCTATTTCTTTAAAAACATATCTAACTAAATCTAATTAAAAGATGATATGCATGGCTCTACACTCTAAAAGAAAATTCTGTCCTATGTATCATGGACATTTGACGAATGCTTGTTCAGTTGACCGGTGTAGACTTCAATAATAATCTGTTCAATGCATTACGCCAGATAAATCTTGCATCTCAAAAGTAGGACAAATACTGTTCTTCCAGTTCTGTCTACCTGTAAATGCAATATTTACATGTATTTGTAATGGGTTAATAAAAAGAAAATGAGTTCACTGTTCTGGAGAGTATGAGAATTTTGACAACACGAATTCTCTTGTCCTGGCACATAATTAATACTTAGAGGCATATTATTTCATGTGGAGAGTACCATTAAAAGAATTCAATGTTAAATCTTAAATAATTATTTCACATAATCTTCTAATCTGACTTAAGATTGAAGACCTACCTCCTGAAGCTGTTTAATCAAGTTGTAAATCTTCACCTGTTGAATTCATAAGTTCATGTCTGAAAGGTAAGAATACTTAATATTCACTAGGCAACATTAAGCAAAATAATATCCACTAGTACATATTTAACATTTCATCACCAAGGGTGGTTGTGATAAGAAAAGACAGGCTGGGCACGGCGGCTGACGCCTTTAATCCCAGCACTTTGGAACGCTGAGGCAGGCAGATCACGAGGTCAGGAGTTTGAGGCCAGCCTGGCCAACATGGTGAAACCCTGTCTCTACTAAAAATGCAAACATTAACCACGCATGGTGGCAGGCACCTGTAATCCCAGCTACTCAGGAGGCTGAGGCAGGAGAATTGCCTGAACCCAGGAGGTGGATGTTGCAGAAACCACAATCACACCACTGCATTCCAGCCTGGGTGAAACAGCAAGATTCTGTCTCAATCAATCAATAAAAATGTAAGAAGGAAGCATTTACTGTGCATGTATATGCCTGGTATTATGTGAAGCACTTTACTGTCTTATCAAATCTTCAGGATAGATCTTCAGTTCTCATGACCACAAAAGAGGACACTAAAGCTCAGACAGGAGAAGAGACATGGCCAGCCTGTGTCCCCAGAGCCTACAGTCTTACCACCAGGTGAGACCGTTACACTGCTTCCAGGTATCACATGTTGTGAGATTTTTACTTTAAAATGAACCAAAAAAAACCAAACGCAAAAAAGGCATAAGCTATTAAAAAGTGGGAGAAACACTAAGAGAACCTTAAGCACATAACTAAAAATATTATGGAAATGTTACTGAATTCACTAGCAAATTTAATTCTAGATTTTCATTGAGGAGTAGGTTATATTATTCATGATGAAGAAAAAAGTGTTCACTTTAAGTATATTAACATAAATACCATCAATATGATTTATCATGTTTAAACGTTCACTTAAAGCAATTCAGTTAAAATTCTGCATCTCATACAATTTTATAGTTTGCTAGTAGGTTACAAGTAGTCATCCAAATAAAAACAGTAAAACACATGATGTTTTCCACTGGTTATTGCTCTTTTCAGGTAAGCACTTTGGTTATTGCTCTTTTTAGGTAAGCACTTGATATATACCAAC
The DNA here is from genome assembly GCF_003255815.1 of Theropithecus gelada. Classification (NCBI taxonomy): domain Eukaryota; kingdom Metazoa; phylum Chordata; class Mammalia; order Primates; family Cercopithecidae; genus Theropithecus; species Theropithecus gelada. The sequence goes on along the minus strand of NW_020258429.1, from coordinate 2,059 downwards.
AGACAGAGGATAATAACAAATTGCTAATTTCTTTCATCATTATACAAAGGTGGCTTCAGGATAGAATAGTATAAGTGCAATGACGAATTTGAAATCTAATGTCAACTCAGTGATGCAGCAAGATAAAGGTAGAGACAATAAGGGCACCTTGGTGAGTACTGAATTTTTATTTATTTATTTATTTATTTGGAGATGGAGTTTTGCTCCTTTTGCCCAAGCTAGAGTGCAATGATGCAATCTCAGCTCACCACAACCTCTGCCTCACAGTTTAAAGCGATCCTCCTGCCTCAGCCTCCCGAGTAGCTGGGATTACAGACATGTGCCACCACGCCCATATAATTTTGTATTTTCAGTAGAGATGGGGTTTCTCCATGTTGGTCAGGCTGGTCTTGAACTCCCGATCTCAAGTATCTGCCTGTCTCGACCTCCCAAAATGCTGGGATTACAGGCGTGAGCCACCACACCTGGATGAATACCAAATTTAATGAAGCAGACTAAGAGAAACAATTCATTTAAAAAAATAACATTTTGCCAGGCACGGTGGCTCACACCTGTAATCCCAGCACTTTGGGAGGCTGAGGCAGGTGGATCAGGAGGTCAGGAGTTCAAGACCAGCCTGGCCAAGATCATGATACCATCTCTATTAAAAATACAAAAATCAGCCAGGCGTGGTGGCTGGCGCCTGTAATCCCAGCTGCTCAGGAGGCTGAGGCAGAGAACTGCTTGAACCCGGGAGGCAGAGGTTGCAGTGAGCAGAGATCACACCACTGCACTCCAGCCTGGGCGACAGAGTGAGGCTCTGTCTCAAAAAATAATAATAATAATAATAATTCAATGAAATCCCTAAGATGAAAGGCTTTGCAATAAATATGTAAATAAATTCGCAATCTCCATGCTGAAAGTTTAAAAGAAATGCTAATAATTAAAGAAACACAACTTTTCCTTAGCTTTGCAGCAATTTAGAAACAGAGAATGTTTCCAATATTTAGACACTACAAAGCACCTGACAAGGAGAAACGTGTAAGGAAGCATGACTCACCGGCAGCCCTGGGCCTGTCCACGGTACCCCCATGATGAAGAGTAACTCCACTGTGTAAATGCTCATGAACACAGGATTACAGGACTTTTCCGGTTTAGACATACCATATTTTCTTTCAGACAATTCTTCAACTTGCTTATGTAGATCAGCAATACGATTATTCCATTTCTCTGAAAACTGAGCAAAAGCTGATTCTCAATAATACATCCCTATGTCAGAGCAGCACTAACATATAAGAAGTTACTTCATATATTTTACATTCTAACAGTCCACATCATTTTACTGCTTTCAAAAAAAATTTTCCCTTCTTTGGCGGTTCTTAGAATTGGTTTAATGAGAGACTATTAGAGAAGTTGAAAAGCAGGAGGGCAGAAAAGTTCAATCAAATTAAACACGGTAACAGGGAGGCCACAAAGAGGAGGTCTCCAGGGGTCTTTTAGCAAACTTCCTAAAACATGTCTCAGCTGTGTGGAAATAAGTCTTTACAGCAGCCGGGTGTGGTGGTGCAGGCCTGTAATCCTAGCACTTCGGCAGCAGAGGCAGGCGGATGGCTTTGAGCTCAGGGTAACATAGCCAAAACCCCCCTCCCCACCCCCACCCATCTCTACCAAAAATACAAAACACCCAGGCATGGTGGTGGGTGCCTATAGTCCCATCTACTCAGGAGGCTGAGGCAGGAGAATCACTTGAACCCAGGAAGCAGACGTTGCAGTGAGCCGAGACCATGCCACTGCCAGCCTGGAAGACAGAGCAACACTCCACCTCAAAAAAGAAAAAACAAAAACAAAAACAAGGTTAAAAGGGACCCCAGACCTTAAAGGTACAAGTTTAAGAGGGACCCCTAAGCAAAAAATGCCAACCCTTTTTCTCTCAATCTTTGAAACACCAGGAAGGTGTAACAGTTTTGCAGCCTAGCTGTAGCAGGCTGATGCCCCCAAGATGCCCATATCCTAATCCCGGGAACTGGTGAACATGACCTTGTATGGCAAAAGGGGCTTTGCAGATATAATGAAGTTAAGG
>NW_020258428.1:0-20671 GCF_003255815.1 Theropithecus gelada | reverse complement strand
CTCCAGCCTGGGTGACAGAGTGAGACCCTGTCTCAAAAAAAAAAAAAGAAAAGAAAAGAAAAGAAAAAAGAAAGTCAAGCGTCCAGCCCATGAGGACACTCAGTGGTCATGAGCTGCCATTCTTCTTTCTCTTTCTTCTTTCATCAATAAGGAGGACTCTTGCCCTCCTGAGTTTTTGGGCAGCAACGGGGCATGGAGGTAGATGTACAGTGAGTTGAAGGATCCTCTGTGTGTGTGTGTGTGTGTGTTCACAGAATGGGTGCATACCACTCTCAGATCAAAGAATACAGATTGGGGAGAATCTGTTTTGAACGTCCTGGTCTTCCTTTCTCTCTGTCTGTTTTTTAGTGTGGATGATAGTGAGTTTTTCCAGCTTTACTGCTCGGGTATAAGCATCTGTCCCTGGCTAGGAAAAACTAGATTCTAAAAGAGCTGACAGGCAGGAGTTCAAGACCAGCCTGGTCCACATGGTGAAACCTCCTCTCTACTAAAAATACAAAAAACAATTAGCCAGGCATGGTGGTGCATGCTTGTAGTCCCAGCTACTCAGGAGGCTGAGGCAAGAGAATTGCTTAAACCTGGGAGATGGAGGTTGCAGTGAGCTGAGATCATGCCACTACACTCCAGCCTGGGCGACAAAGCAAGACTCCATCTCAAAAAATAAAATAAAATAAAATAAATAAAAGAGCTGATGTGGCCACACACCTCATTCCTCTTGTCCTTTGTTTTTCTGGGGTTCATGGTTGGAACTACAGTCTCCTTAAGCCAACCATGTTTTCTGGCTTTTTTGTTAAGTAACTAACTTTTACTGATGATAACTTTGTCATCTGCGACATGACGGATAACCTGCCTTAAATGCTGCAACACTCGGTCACAGGAATTTTAATTCCTGTAAGAAGCCTTGGAGACAATTTTATTATCTTAACCTGTTGGAAGTTCCTGGGGCCCAGCCACAGGTACATGGAATTTGCTTTCCAATAACCCCCTCACAGTCTGGGATGAGCAGATGGATCCCAGTCTGCAAGAAATGAGACAGAAAGCAATTATGATGGCCACCTTCTAGGCCTACAGGGACAGCATAATATGTGGTGAAGGCAGGGCTTCCCTTATCTGGCTTTCTGGGTCTTCTTGGGTGCACTTCTTCTAGATTCCTTTAGTTGATGTCTATCTCTCTGTCTACCTTTGTATCTATCCCTAGATAAGGGGAAGTTACACGTCTATTGATTACAGGACATACAACCAATGCATATCACTGGACTAACGATCCAAAGACCTTGTGTGACTTGGTTTTACAGCTCCTGCAAAATAGGGATTTTTTCCATTGGCTTATTTCAAGATCACACCCTCTTGCTCGGAGGTTAGTTTGGTCAGTTATGGGGGTTATTGTTCCCCCAGTCAATAAAAGCACTTGGATGGAGAGATGCCTCATTTATTGGGCTTGTACCATTTGATGTCATCGCAGGTGGGCAGACACAGTTGGGAAAGGGGCCAGATCCAGTGCTTTGGGAGGCTGAGATGGGAAGATCACTTGAAGCCAGAAGGAGTTCCAGACCAGGCTGGGCAACATAGTGAGACTCCATGTACACACACACACACATACACACATACACACAAAACACACACACAGAAGAAAAAGGAGCCAGGAGTGATGGGGCACACCTGTAGCACCAACTACTTGGGAGGCTGAGGAGGAAGGATCGCTTGAGCCTAGGAGGTCCCGGCTGCAGTGAGCCGTGATCACGCCACTGCACTCCACTTTGGGTTACAGAGCGAGACCTAGTCTCTAAACAAATAAAAAAAAAAGTGGGAAAGGACAAAACTCTACTTATGGCACAAAAAGGGAGGGGTCAGAGTCCTGCATTGGACGAGTTTTCTTATCTTTAGGGAAGTAGTTCTCCAAGTGTCATCTCTGGACTGATAGCAGCAGTGTCACCGGAGAACATACTAAAAATGCAAATTCTTGGGCCATACCGTGAACTTACTGAATCAGAGTCTCGGGGGATGGGGCCCCGCAAACTCTGTTTTAACAAGCCCTCCAGGTGGTTGTGAAGGTAGCTAAAGTCTGAAAATCACTGAGCTAGCGCTGGAAACAGACTAATTTTCTTGACACCTGCAACAGCTGCAGCACATTTGCTCAGACAGTTCACACAAGAGGCACATATGCGATGTTAAAATGAGCTGGAATGCTCAGACAAGAGAGGCAGGCTTTTCTTCTCAATACATTTGTCCAAATCCTTAACTTTCATGGGTAAAAGCTTTGAGGCTAAAGGAAAAAACAGGAAGAGGGACCAACCTAAGGTCACATAGTTGGTTGCAGAAATCGGAATCAATGTTACCTCTTTCGTTTGCAGCTTCACTGTTCTTTTTTTTTTTTTTTTATCCTAAGTACTCAACATGAATTTGCAACGGTAAATGGAGGGTAAGGATAAGGGTAGACGTTGGCAGTAGATAACAGTGTATTATGTTGGGTTTAGCATTTCATCCAAATTCTGGCCATTTTCTAGCCATGGCCAAGGGAGAACCACTGTACTCTCCCCTCACAGGGCTCAGTTTCCTCATCTGAAAAATGGGAGCAATAACTCATGTTCTGTCTACTTCCAATGATCTGCAAACTGTAACATGAAATCTGGAAAGCAGCAGCAGGCTCCACCACTGCCTTTTCTGCCAGCATCCAGCTCTCCTGCTTGCCTTGCTCTGGGGGACCGGAGGGAGATAGCATACCTCACTGTTGTCAAGGAGGCCACAGAGCTCTCTCACCATGCGGAGAAATGATCCTTTCCTTTCACTGACTAATTCAGATGACAGCCTTTTCCATTCTGCTTCCAGCCCTATTAAAACCAGCCAAACAACCACTTATGTGATAATAATTTTATCACACAGCTGCTATTGTAAATAAGGGAGGGAGGCTCCTGTGCCGGGCCATCTTTACAACAGCTCCATCTAAATGCAAATTTCAGATCCTCTGCCAAACCAGGAGGTGAAGGCTTTGTTATTAGCAGGCGGGAGATAGGATAGTTAATTTAATGCTAAAACATTCCCGTGCAAGGAGAGCAATTCCCCCTGTTGAGCGGTGGCCTCATTTTCTCTCCATGACCACCGTGCCCATAATATGATAATTTTTACCTTTTTAAACTTTGCTGAAGGAAAAAGGACAGTCATCCGTCTTTGGAAATAGCTCCTCCTGCATTCATTTTATCTATAAAAATGCAGATATTTGTCTATGTGGTGAGTGAATGGCCTGGGAGAAGCTGAAAGATGAAGATGCCGTGGATGCTCTGACATGCTGGGATTCAATGCCTGTGCTTGACTCATGAACTTGCCACAGGCAGGCTCGCTGTGTGACGGTGTTGGCCAGGTCTAGACTAATCGTCTCCTTTGCTTCCTTCATGAAGCCAGTCTCCCTGGGCTGAGAGAAGAGGAATTGAGGAAAAAAAAAGAAAAGAAAAAGAATATGAACAGCCAAGTCTAGGCATATAGCAGTTATTTTAGCAGTGGGTTGACAGGAATTAAAATGGGTTATTTTTCCTAATTTTTTTTTTTTTTTTTTTTGAGACGGAGTCTTACTGTGTCGCCCAGGCTGGAGTGCAGTGGCCGGATCTCAGCTCACTGCAAGCTCCACCTCCCGGGTTCACGCCATTCTCCTGCCTCAGCCTCCCAAGTAGCTGGGACTACAGGCGCCGCCACCTCACCCGGCTAGTTTTTTGTATTTTTTAGTAGAGACGGGGTTTCACCGTGTTAGCCAGGATGGTCTCGATCTCCTGACCTCGTGATCCGCCCGTCTCGGCCTCCCAAAGTGCTGGGATTACAGGCTTGAGCCACCGCGCCCGGCCCAATTTTTTTTTTTTTTGAGACGGAATCTCACTCTGTCACCCAGGCTGGAGTGCAGTGGCGTGATCTCAGCTCACTGCAACCTCTGCCTCCCAGGAGGATCAAGAGATTCTCCTGCCTCAACCTCCCAAGTAGCTGGGACTACAGGCATGCACCATCACGTCCAGCTAATTTTTGTATTTTTTGTAGAGACGGGGTTTCACCATGTTGGCCAGGATGGTCTCGAACTCCTGACCTTGTGATCTGCCCGCCTCAGCCTCCCAAAGTGCTGGGATTATAGGCATGAGCCACCATGCCCAGTCCTTTTTCCTAATTTTTTTGGGTTGGATGCTTTCAAGTTGTGGGACTTTGAGCACTCACTTAGCCTTGCAGAGGCTCCTTAAGAGTTGTTGGGATTTGAGATAATTTATTAGTATTATTGTTTATAGAGACAAGGTATTTCTCTACCCCTGCTGGAATGCAATGGCACAGTAATAGCACACTGCAGCCTCAAACTCCTGGGCTCAAAGGATCCTCCCACTTCAGCCTTCCCAGGTGGATACCACCAAGCATGGCTATTTTTAAAATTTTTTGCAGAGATGGGGTCTCGCTACATTGTCCAGGCTGGTCTCAAATTCCTGCCCTCAAGGGAACCTCCCACCTCGACCTCCCAAAGCATTGGGATTATAGGAATGGCCCACCATTCCTGACTTGAGATAGTTAATTAATGCATGTGCCTGGGTAAAGACAGAAGGAAAGGAATGCTGTCTGAGTCCATTCCATAAAACTACCACTGCCTGGTTTTTTGCACTGTCACCGTTACAGCCACTGCAACCCTGAGAACAGGCTGGTATTATCCTCATTTTACAGGTGAGGGAACAAACTTGGGTGTCCGTCTCATCAGAAGCTATACAGCTAATGAAGAAGCTACAGTCACTCGTTGCCATTCAGGAATTTTGACCTTGTGGATTTCCTTACTCCATAAACTTTATTTGTAACCCTCAAATCCTGCAGCTCTTTCATGGTCATTCTCAGACAGGCACAGAACTTTGAAAATATTGAGTTGCCCGAAGGACACATGCCCAGCTGAGGCCAAAGAAGGTGACTGCCTCCTTGTTCCAGCTCATTCTGTAAATAAGCATCTTTTCTGTGATCTTCGTGCCACATTTTCCCATTTTTTGGGCTTTTGTGGGTTATTTTGCTGTTTAAAATGCACCACCCAAACGTCGTGCTGAAGACCTCTCTGGTGACCCTAAGCAGAAGGTTTTGTGATGTGTCTTATGGAGAAAATACATGTATTACATAAGCTTCATTCAGGCATGAATTATAGTGCTGTTGGCTGTGAATTTAACATTATGAATCAATAATAGATATGAATAATAGATATGTATTGTTCTACGGAAACCCATGTAAACAAGGTTGTATATTGATTGATTGATAACAAGGTTGTATACTGATTGATTGATGCAAATGTGATCAGATGTGATCAGAGGCTTGCAGGAACCTAACGCTGCACTTCTGCTAGGAACAGTGGTTCAGTATTCACTGATTCACTGTTGGTGGTGACTTTAGGGAACATTAGTACCAACTGTACTTTGAGTCAGGTCTGTTTGTCTCTTCCATCATCCTTAAGAAGGAATGGAAAAGACCACCAGAGTGGTCTGGTCCTTAACCCATGCCATCCCCACCCCAGCCACAGTTCTATTCTTCCCTTTCAGGGTCAGATCTTCCCAAGTCCTGGATCAGCTCTAATGGGGCACAGGGAGGCGTTGAGGGTTTGTTGCTTCAAGAGGCAAGTGAGCTGTTTCTTTACTAATTGGGTAATCTTGGGCAAGGGTTCTTAATGCTATTTGTCAGAGTCGTTGGGGCAATTGGGTGAGATTCATGTACATCATGTGCTTAGCACAGCATCTAGATCATTGCAAAAGTAGCAGTTACTCATAAAATTATTAGGATCTTGGTTTGGAGCTGTGTTGTGATGCTGGTGTTCCAGCTCCTTCCTGGCTGGTTATTGTGGATCTCACCTGGACCCCCCTTTAACTCTCTGCCTGTCTTCTCTGCAGCTAGCCCCTTTTTGAAGGTCTCTCTTGGCTTCTCTGATTCTTGGCCTTACAGACCCAGGCCTCACTGGTTCTTTCTGGTGTCCAGACCCCATTGGCTTTCTGTGGTTGGAAGGCTGAACGAACTGCCCCAACTAAGAAGGGAGCAATGAAGCCCATGATAGGGAGGGGGCAAGAGGTCAGATGGTCCCAGTATGTATCAAGAGGCATTATTCCACTGTCATGGAGGTCCAAGAGATACCACACTCCACAACCCCAATTGGTCAAGGTCATTGAGAAGTCTGATATTTGGAGCTTTTCCCCCATTGGATTGTACAAGAACACAAAGGTTTACATAGTCCCAGAAAGATCAGGGTGGGATGCCATGCCCCCTGGGGGTAGCTATGATGTCTTTGGAGCATTGCCCAGCACTTCTCAGTAATGTCCTTTAGTCTTCTTCCAAAGACAGGCTTGGCAGCAGGGGTGTTGCTGATGGTCCCAAGGCTACAGCCCCAAGCATCCATGAGCCTCCTTGCAGCCATGCTCTACCTGGGTCCTGACTACTCCAGGCACTATGAAGGCATGGACATAGGTTTCCACCCCTACTGGAAACCCAAACCCTGTTTCTATTCCTTGCCCTGAGGGAAAGAGACTGCAGATTAGGTGAGAAGGAGGGCAAGACTCCCACTAATTTCTCACTTGGTTATACCATGTAAGAATTTGAATAATTTCTATAGTGGAAGCACAGCGTGAAGGTGGCTATTCTGAGATAACAAGGAAGATACCAAGAAGATCCCCCATGGTGGCTAAATTGGACGAGTTGGGATTGGTTCATCATGGAGCACACCTCACTGCTAAGGGACATCTTTGAAAACTCTGGACCATCTTTAGGGTGTTTCTTTTAGATTTAAAAGGATAATCCAACAGGTTCAGGTTGAAAAACATAGTCTTTCTGCTGTTAGTTAATGATGTTCGTACCTTCCTGTCTGGGCTGTGGTTGAAAGGTTGTCCAGTAGTGCTTGGGAGATAGTGAAATCCTGTACTTTGCTGGTGCTATGTTAAGAGGTTACTGATGTTCACATTTCATCCTTGCAAAAATTTTGGAGTTACATACTAGGGCTATCTTTATTTTAAAGATGAGTAAACAGTACTTGAGAGTTAAGAGATGTGCCCAAAGTCAGATAACATGTAAGAGGAATGACCATTTAAACTGAAGTAGGTAAGCAGTTTCAAAACCATTGCTCTCAACCACTGAGTCCTTATGAGCAGTATCAGAAAGATGAATTGGGCATAGATCCTGTCCTCAACAAGCTACCAGCCTGTTGGGAGTTTGCGTTCCATCGCGCTTTATTTTTATTTTTTGACCATGGTAAATGACAATGAGATTGCCTTGGATGGTCGTTTTGGGAATTGGCCACCCCACTCTCAGGGATGGATCTCCAAGACACAATGACACTTCCATGGGAGGAAAGACACTTCTCTCCAGGCCATGGCACGTTGGTCAAAGGGAGAAGTGACTTTAGGGGTCAATTAGAGTCTCTCTCTCTCTGTTTCACGGATGTTGGGAGCAAAGTCAAGTAAAATCAAAGTTCAAGAACAAAGATCTATTAACTCTTCTTGATGAAAACTCAAGAGCGTCTGCGGCTTCCCGTCTTTCTATTGGTTTGCTTGTTCAGCTTGTCATTGGATTCTTTGAAATATCTCTGTTACCATCATCACCATGATCATTATCATCATCACCATCATTGCCATCATTATCATTATCATCATCATCACCATCACCATCATCATCACTGTCATCATCATCACCATCATCACCATCATCATCATCACCATCACCAACATCACCACCATCATCACCATCACCATAATCATCATCATCATCATTATCACCACCATCATCTTCATCACATCATCACCACCATTATCATCATCACCATCATTATTTCCTTAAGCTCACCCACATTTTTTTCTATTATTGCAATCAGTGTAATTTTAAGAAATACAAAAATCCACTCCTTAACGCAATTTCACTAGATACGGGGGCCTTGGTTCTGCTGAGTGTCAACTACACTAAAAAAAAAGATTGAAATTCTTACCAGTCAAAACACCCAGTACCCAGATCCCAGGCTTTCTTGGGTCAGCTCTTTGGCTATTTCTAAGTTTAGAATCTGTCAAAATATCAGAGGTTGACTGTTGGAATTCAAGCCATCTTTTACTGACAGCAATTATTCTGTAGTGTCTAACATGCAGATATAGCCAGGACCTGTGAGAATCAAAAGGGCATGCCTAACTCACAACTTATGGTGAAATGACAGGAGTTGAGAAAGATGGATATAAAAATTATGTAAGTCAGTTACATGGAACACAACGTTTCCCTAAAAGGGCTAGTCTCTCTTTATTAAATAAAACTGGTTGACTATAATCTGTAAAACATTTGTGAAACTGACATCCTAGAGCCACTGATATTCATCTAGAACTTTTGTTTACCTAATTAAATCAAGAAGGCTTAAATGCATCCACTTTCTTCATGGCAGCTGATTTCCCTTGTTTATTCAACTGGGAAGGTAGTGTCAGCTTCAAATCCTGTTTTATTCTGGCTCCAAAGCCCATGAATTCATTTATCATGCCAGTGGTTTTCAAATTTTTGCATGCATAGGAACTTCCCAAAGAGGCTGAGACATTTCCAACATCTGGCCCTATCCCTCAGAGATTTGCAGCCAGTAGATCTGAGAGTGGCACCCCAGAATCTGCATTTTTAACAAGCCCCTGAGCCAGTCGATTCAAGGACTTCAACTGGAGAAATATTTTAGCAACCTAGATTGCTCTCAAAAAGGTAGCATTTATAAAAAAAAAAAAAAAAAAAAGATTTATACACTAGGTGAATACACTCAGAAACCTTTAGCAAACGGGGAGAGGAAATTTTACCGAGAACAATTTTTCTATAACAGGAGTGGATTTTGCTTTTTGTCCCCTTTCGGAAGATTGAAGATGCTTTTCCCTCTGCATTTTCTATGGGATTATAGCATTTTTGGCCAAAGATTATTACTTCAAATAAAAAAATAAGTATTTCCGATCTTACTACAGACATGTAGGAGAGGGATGAAGGTGGTTTTCTGGTCCAGCCACAGAGGAACAACAGGATCTGATGAGTACATCCTGTGTTCATTTATCAGGGGGGCTGTCAGCCGTTCCAACTTATTTTAAAGCATTTCACACTATCTGTACAGAAAAGGGGATATTATTGCTTGTAAGAATTGGGTGCTTGGGATGCAGGCCATGTGCAGGCTTCCTCTAGAGATACTTGGAGTGAGTTTTTCCAGTTGCCTGGAGGCTGCCTGCTCTGTTCTCCATCCCACTTTCCTCCAAAGGGATCAACCACTGATCAAGGCAGGAAATGGGATTTGAAGTGCCATTGATTCACTTGGCCTAGCTCTTTTTAATATTTTTTTTTCCTTCTCTGTGCTCAGAAGAAAAAAAATACCCATAACTCCAGGGAGTCAGGAGTTGGATAGGTTTATCTGAAAGAGATGCCAAGGGTGAGGCGATGTAACAAATTAAAGAGATAAAAGACAGACTTCAACAATATAGATGACTTACAGTCGCCGCTCCCATTTGGACGTCTTTGCTCCAATTAATACTTTCTATAGCCTTAAGGTAAGATTATGAAGTAGGTAATAAGATCCTTTAAATCCTACTGTTTTGAAAGAATCCTTATTGTCTAATTCCCTTGCCTTTTCTGTAATGCTTTCAAGAGGTTTCAAAGCCAAAGTTCCAGAAATATAGGGCTCCCTCCCCTCCAGCCTGAGAGATAAGTAAAAATAATTGATTCTTCAGGGTCCTTCATTTGTTGAGGATTGCAAACTGAATCCTCAAAAGATTGGGATCCATTTGTTATATAAATGTTTCTAGGATGAAAAAAGCTAAAGGCAGAGTCAGATTTGAGTCAGGTGGAAAAAAAGAGTCTTCGGATTATCTCTGTGTGTCTATAACCAACATTTTAAACAGTGCTGGTGCATGTTCACAGAATTATTTTATAAAAGCATTGCTACTCTGTGCTGTTCTTTAATACTCTGGCCTCTTTCCCTCATTTCCGTTGGATCCAACGTTCAACGTGGAGTCAGAAACTCTGAAGTTAAGTTCTGGCTCTGCTCCTTTGCATATGAGGATGAAGAAGTCTTCTGTTCTTTCTGGAAGAGAGTTTGTCCTGGCGTGGAATCGTGACTGGAAAGGGGTTCTGATCCAGACCCCAAGAGAGGGTTCTTGGACCTCATGCAAGAAAGAATCTGAGGCAAGTTCACAGGGTAAAGTAAAAGCAGGTTTATTAAGAAAGTAAAGAAATAAAAGAATGACTATTCATAAAGCTGCTGGTTGGCTATTTTTACGGTTATTTCTTGATCATATGCTAAACTAGGGGTGGATTATTCATGAGTTTTCCAGAAAAGGGGCGGGAATTCTCCAGAACTGAGGGTTTCTCCCCCTTTTTGACTATACAGGGTAACTTTGGATTCTTACCATGGCTTTCTAAACTGTCATGGTGCTGGTGGAAGTGTCTTTTAGCAGGCTAATACATTATAATTAGTGTATGAGCAATGAGGATGACCAAAGTCCACTTTCGTCGCCATCTGGGATTTGTTGGGTTTGGGGCAGCTTCTTCATTGTATTCTCTTTTATCAATAGGGTCTTTGTGACCTGTAGCTTGTGCTGACCTCCTCGCTCGTCCTATGACTAAGAATACCTAACTTCCTGGGAGTACAGCCCAGCAGGTCTCCACCTCATTTTATCCAGCCTATTATTCAAGATGGAGTCACTGTGGTTGAAACACCTCTGACAGAATGGGAAAAATAATGCCTACATTAAAGGGTTATTGTTTACCTATGCGGCCAGCCAGCCTTATTCTCATATTCATCCATTCATTCATTCTGAAGCCCCAAGCATCTACTAGGTTCTAGGATATAATGGTGAATAAGCCATCATGTCTGGCTTTAGAAATCTCAAAGATTATAGGGTTAATATATAGGCAAAGGGTCAATTATAATATAGAGGGTTCAGGTTTGTGACAGAGAAAGTAATAGAGAGACGTGGTCGCACACGGTCACCAAACGCAACAATGGTGGGCGGAGAGCGCAGAAAATAGTGTTGGTTGTCAGCCTCAAATCATCGTCTTTTCTAGTGGACTTCATCCAGTTTCTGTAATCCCTGTTTTACTAATCCTATCACAGTAATCCCTCTCTTGCTAGTGATTGATTTAGGCATGGGTTTGTTACACAATGCTGGTCACTGAGAATTGAGAGAAAGTCCAATGAAGGATTCTGAGAAATGTTTCCTCACTCTTAAAGAGAGGCACACAGGGTGAAATAGAGCCTTTTCTTCCTCTGGAAACTACTGTGACCACAAGTTTTGTCTAGACTTGTGGCAGCTATCCATGAACACTGCAGAAACTGATAACACAGACAGAGGATGATGGAGCAAAAAGATGGAAATACCATCTTTGATGACATTTTTGAGCAGCTAAATGCACCCATTGAAGAGCCCTCTTGTCTTGAGACTTCCTGTTTTGTGAGATAATACATCTTTGCTATTCTTTAAGCCAGCTGAGTCAGGGTATAAGGGCCCTAGCTGTTGATAGCATGGTTGATTCCTGAAGGAGAAGTAGGAGATTCTCAGGAGGTGAGAGTGACACTGTCCCTATAAACTTTATGAAATCAATCAGGGAAGAAGAGTAGGGGAGAAATGAAGACAAACCAAGCTTGCAGCACATTCAGCATTCATCATGAGGTCACCTTGCTTGTTCTCCAACTTGCTTGTTCACAGCTGTTTGGTGCCTTTTGTCGTGGAACCACGTAGACCCTGTCATGAGATTATAGTTCCCCTTAATTGCTTTGTAGATAACAACGTACGCATTGTGAAGTGTTAAGCTTTTCCTTTGAGATACTCTTTCAGGTCCTGGCTACCAGTGAAACTACTGACATCCACTGATCTGAAGGATTCCAAGAGGAGCTGACTCACCAAAGAATGCAGTTTGCACATCTTGATGATTTTATCTCCCTTTCCCTGACCAGTCAATGACCCTAATTTTCCAGCCGCTTTCCCTCCAGGATCCCCTTATAAAATCCCAACCCACTGAAACCCCGTCTCTACTAAAAATACAAAAATTAGCTGGGCGTGGTGGCACACACCTGTAATCCAAGTTACTTGGGAGGTTGAGGCAGAGAATTGCTTGAACCCAGGAAGCGGAGGTTGCAGGGAGCCAAAATCATGCCACTGCACTCCAGCCTGGGCAACAGAGCAAGACTGTCTCAAAAAAAGAAAAAAAAAAAAACCCACAAAATCCCAACCCAGAAGTCTTTGGAGAGACAGATCTGAGGGTTCCTCCTGTCTCCTCGCTTGGCTGCCCTACAATCATTAAACTCTTTCTCTAGTGCAAACTCTTGCTGTCTCAGTGTATTGGTATGTCACTGCATAGCAGACATACGAACCTGGTAGTCCTATAACAAGAGGACAAGGGCATTCTAAGCAACTGACAGTGCATAGGCAAAGGCCCTGTGGTTTTTAAAAATAACCCGGCACACTGAGGATATTGCAAAAATGTCCATTATATGCAAAGAGTGGCGGCCGGGCGCGGTGGCTCAAGCCTGTAATCCCAGCACTTTGGGAGGCCGAGACGGGCGGATCACGAGGTCAGGAGATCGAGACCATCCTGGCGAACACGGTGAAACCCCGTCTCTACTAAAAAATACAAAAAAAAAAACTAGCCGGGCGAGGTGGCGGGCGCCTGTAGTCCCAGCTACTCGGGGGGCTGAGGCAGGAGAATGGCGTAAACCCGGGAGGCGGAGCTTGCAGTGAGCTGAGATCCGGCCACTGCACTCCAGCCCGGGCGACAGAGCCAGACTCCGTCTCAAAAAAAAAAAAAAAAAACAGTGGCAAACAATGAGCCTAGAGAGAGAAACAGGATCCAAGTCATAGAAGCTATGGTATCTTTGTAATAACGAGGCAATCTTTTTGAGGACTATGAACTTTTTGAGGACTATAAAGGACTATGAACAGGTAAGGAGCTAGGTGACCTCCAAGTCTCCTCCAGCACTGATGTTCATCTCCCTGTTGGGACCACTGCTTGGTTTGCAGGACTGCAAGAGGAACCCTTCACAGTACAGTCCATGTGAGTGCCAGTCCCATGAGCATGGAGCATCCTTTTTTTTGGCCAGGAAAGCACGTGAATAATGCCCTCAGCATTCTGTAGCCAAGTGGACTTGGCTGAATCTGGAGAGTCTGAGAGCCAGAGTGGTTCCTGTTGTGGCCATTGTGGCTGGAAAGAACCACAGGGGCTGCCACATCTGCCCCAGTGGTCAATCTTTGCTAGCCTTATCCTTAACCAACCAGTCCTCAGCCAACACCCGAGAGAGCTCATTGAGGCTGGATTACCATGGAGCACCCTTTTAGCTCCCAAGGGCTCAATTCTTGCAATTCATTATAATAAATGCGCACACACCATTCTATGAAAATCCATAAAAGGTAAATTCTGCTTGCTTTTAACATTTCGTTAATTAATTAATTAATTAATTAATTTTTTGAAACAGAGTCTCACTCTGTCACCCACGCTGGAGTGCAGTGGTGCACCCTCGACTCACTGCAAGCTCCACCTCCCAGGTTCATGCCATTGTCCTGCCTCAACCTCCCGAGTTGCTGGGATTACAGGCACCCACCACCACACCTGGCTAATTTTGTTTTTGTATTTTCAGCAGAGACAGGGTTTCACCATGTTAGCCAGGATGGTCTCGATCTCCTGACCTTGTGATCCGCCTGCCTTGGCCTCCCAAAGTGCTGGGATTGTAAGTGTGAGCCACCGCGCCTGGCCTATTTATTCATTTTTGAGATAGGGTCTCACTCTGTCACCCAGGCTGGAGTGCAGTGGTGTGATCATGGCTCACTGCAGCCTCTGCCTTCCTGGTTTGGGTGATCCTCCCATCTCGGCTTCCGGGCAGCTGGGACTCCAGGCACATGCCACCACACCTGGCTAATTTTTTGTATGTTTTTGTAGAGATGGGGTTTTGTCTTGTTGCCCAGGATGGTCTTGAACTCCTGGGCTCAAACAATCTGCCCACCTGTGCCCTGCAAAGTGCTGGGATTACAGGCATAAACCACTGCACCGGGCCAAAAGGTAAATACTGCTTGCTTGTATAATGAAGCAATCATTCATCCTTGCAGAATACTCAGTATTAATAAGTTCATTGTTCTCAAGGAGGATCTCATCTTTTGGCCATGTAGTTTGAATTTGGTTTTTTTCCTGTTCATGTCTCTCTGTTTCTGCCTGTCTTCAGAAATATGAAATCTACACTTGGCCTTTTAATAAGTGAGACTCCAGTGGTGATTATCATATTTTGGAGATGTGTGTGAACGTGATGTGGTCAGTGTGGGTGCTGATGCCACACAGATGGGTCAGTTTGCATGAGCTACTTTGGATCCCCAAGGGGAAAATGCTAGTGTTACTGAGAGCACAAAGCATCCTCTTAGGCCAGGAATGGTGGCTCATGCCTGCAATTTCAGCACTTTGGGAGGCTGAGGTGGGAGGACTGCTTGAGCCCAGGAGTTTGAGACCAGCCTGGGCAACATAGTGAGACTATATCTGTACGAAAAATATAGCCAGACAGGCTGGGCGCGGTGGCTCACACCTGTGTGTGTAATCCCAGCACTTTGGGAGGCCGAGGCGGGCAGATCACTTGAGGTGGGGAGTTTGAGACCAGCCTGACCAACATGGAGAAACCCTGTCTCTACTAAAAATACAAAATTAGCCAGGCGTGGTAGTAGGCACCTGTAATCCCAGTTACTTGGGAGGCTGAGGCAGAAGATTCACTTGAACCCGGGAGGAGGAGGTTGCAGTGAGCTGAGAAAAGTGTCATTGCACTCTAGCCTGGGCAAAAACAGCGAAACTCCATCTCAAAAATACATATATACATAGCCAGACATAGTAGTGCACAGCTGTAGTCCCAGCTACTCTTGACGCTGAGGTGGGAGGATCACTTGAGCCCAGGAGTTTGAGTCTTTTTTATTACTATTACTAGTATTATTATTTTCTTCGAGGAGTTTGAGTCTTCAGTGAGCTATGATTGTGCCACTGTGCTCCAGCCCGAATGATAGAGTGAGACTCTGTCTCAAAAAATAAAATGAAACGAAATAAAATAAAAAGTATCTTTAACAGAAACACACAAAAAGCAAATGTATGTATTGATCAGTTGGTGAAAATACTACAACCAGAAGCTTGAGGGAACCTAACTCTGTACTTCTCCTAGGAGCGAGGGTTCAGGATTTGATAATTCAGGCTTTGCAGTGGCTTTATGGAATGGAATGGAATTACTGCAAATAACAGGAATCGACTGTATCTTCCTTGTGTTACTGATTTTACCGTAGACCTGTTCTCTTGATGTGATCACAAAATCATAGAATCTCAGAGTTTATAGGGAAATCCCTTTGTGAAGAGCTTGGATGCTTCTGCTGACAGGGTGCTCACTACCATAGAACATATCCCATCTTAGCTCTAATGACCAGAAAGCACTTTCTTATGCAGAGCTGAAATACTTGCTCATTGAAACTGTGCTTGTACATTTTTATTTTTATTTTTATTTGAAATGTGGTCTCACTCTTCACCCAGGCTGGTGTGCAGTGGCAAGATCTCAGCTCACTGCAACCTCCACCTTCCGGGTTCAAGCGATTCCCCCACCTCAACCTCCTGAGTAGCTGGGATTACAGGTGTCCACCACCATGCCTGGCTAATTTTTTTTGTATTTTTAGTAGAGACGAGGTTTCACCATGTTGCCCAGGCTGGTCTTGAACTCTGACCTCAGGTGATCCACCCTTCACAGCCTCCCAAAGTGCTGGAATTACAGGCGTGAGTCACCGTACCTGGCCAAAACTGTGCTTGTACATTCTAATCCTGCTCTCTGGGGCCTCACAGATTAGGTCTGCTTCCTTTCTTAATATATTGTTTCCTTCAAGTAGTGAAGATGCTGACCTTACTCTTCTCCACTCTGTCTTCCTTGTCTCCTAATTCTGTCTTCTTCCTCTTCCACCCCACCTTTCCTCTTCTGTATCCCAGAGTGGCGTTTAATCATTACCCCTTTCTCTAGATGAATCGACTCCAGATTTCCTTCCTTCCTTCCTTCCTTCCTCCCTCCCTCCCTCCCTCCCTCCCTCCCTCCTTCCTTCCATCCTCCTTCCTTCCTCCTTCCTTCCTCCCTCCATCCCTCCCTCCCTCCCTCCTTCCTTCCTTCCTTCCTTCCTTCCTTCCTTCCTTCCTTCCTTCCTTCCTTCTTTCCTTCCTTCCTTCCTTCTTCTTTCTTTCTTTCCTTTCTTCTTTCTTTTTTTTCTTTCTTTCTTTTTCTTTTTTGACAGCATCTTGCTCTGTCGCCCAGCTGGAGTTCAGATCTCTGCTCACTGCAACCTCTACCTCCCAGGTTCAAGCAATTCTCCTGCCTCAGCCTCCCGAGTAGCTGAGATTACAGGCGTCCGCCAGCACACTCGGCTAATATTTTGTAGAGTTGGGGTTTCACCATGTTGGCCAGGATGGTCTCGATCTCCTGACCTCGTGATCCACCCGCCTCGGCCTCCCAAAGTGCTGGGATTATAGGCGTAAGCCACTGCGCCCAGCCCATTTCCTGATTCTTTCAATCCTCCCTTATATGACGTGAATTTGTCCATTGCCCACTGTTGGAAGATACAAAACATAACAATGTTTCTATCCCTGTTGTATTGAAATATACTTTCCATTTCTATACAGTCTCACCCTACCATAGTCTTTCCTACCTAAACGTGCTCCTGGATTTCATTTGCTAATTCATTTTAAGTTGGTCCCACTTAAACCAAACTCTTTTAAAATACACCTGTTTTAGAAGTGGGCCACCCAGACCCTTAGGGTGGAGGAACGGTTGTGATAACACTCAAATTATCTGTGCTCTTAAGGGATCCCATGTGACATTTTTTTACAGCCTTCTCACATACATAACGTTATTGAGGCTGGATCCCAATTAATGAGGTACTATTTATAATTTTCCTTGAAAGCAACTGTTCGTTTTAAAAATAGCTTTTTTAAAGAAGGATTGTATTATATTATGGGAATGAAATCTGTTTAAGAAGGCTGCCTTCTGCTGCAGAAGTAGTGAGGGGATTATTTAGAGTGGGTTGTGTGTGTGCCACTGGAGAGATTACTGAGCCTGGGGGAGCTGGGAGGATTAGGGAGGTTTGACATAGGACAGCAGATTAAAAGCATACTAAATATGTATTACAGGCTCTCTCTTATTTCACACGATATTTCAATGCTGTCTCCTCTGAATAATTCAGAATTAGAATCCAACCAATAGCTTACCTAGGAAGGTTTATGAATGGGATGAAATAGAATTACAAGTTTTGATCCCACTGGGGACTGTGTCTTCTCATTCACAATCATCAGAATTTGTTCTTCCTGTTTAGAACAAGGAGAAAGAACAGGAAGACTAAAATGGTGGTGGTGGGGGAGCATAGAAATCTATTTATCAAGACTTTTTTTTTTTTTTTTTTTTTTTGAGACGAAGTCTCACTCTGTCCCCAGGCTGGAACACAGTGGCACAATCTTGGCTCACTGCTCCCAGGTTCAAGCGATTCTCCTGCCTCAGCCTCCCAAGTAGCTGGGACTACAGGCGCGCACCACCAAGCCCAGCTAAGTTTTGTATTTGTAGTAGAGACAGGGTTTCACCATATTGGTCAGGATGGTCTTGATCTCTTGATCTTGTGATCCAGCCCCCTCTGCCTCCCAAAATGCCAGGATTACAGGAGTGAGCCACCGCGCCTGGCCTTATTGAGCCTTTTAAAGGCACATACAAACTGTAAAATAATTAGATTACACCTCAAAACTAGCACTCGATTAGATTTTGCCTTATGATTTTGGTCTTTCTTTTCCTCTCTTTTTAGACACTAGGACTTAGGTAAGTCAGTCCTCAAATATATAGTAGTGAGTATTTCATATCCAGGGAGTTAAAGACTGCACTTAACATGTCATTTCTGACTCCCTAGCTGCTTTGAGGACTGTGATGTCTCAAAACCGCCAGCACCATTTGTTACCTGTACTCCATGGGACAGTACCCTGTCAACCAGAGTAGGCAGATCCACCATGCACAAAAGCAGAATGAAATAAAACTGAAGAGCAACTGTTCGGCTGAATAAAAAATTAAAAAGAGGGTTGGGCACGGTGGCTCACACCTGTAATCCCAGCACTGTGGGAGACTGAGGCGGGTGGATCACCTGAGGTCAGGAGTTCAAGACCAGCCTGGTCAACATGGTGAAACCCCATCTCTACTAAAAATACAAAAATTAGCCAGGCATGGTGGCACACACCTGTGATCCCAGCTACTGGGGAGGCCGAGGCAGGAGAATTGCTTGAACCTGGGAGATGGAGGTTGCAGTGAGCCAAGATCGGGCTATTACACTCCAGCCTGGATAACATAGTGAGACTCCATCTAAAAAAAGATATTTAAAAAATAAAAAGAGGTCAAGCATAGATGCTCATGCCTATAATCCCAGCATTCTGGAGGGCCAAGGTGGGAAGATTGATTGAGGCTGGGAGTTCAAGACCAGCCTGGGCAACACAGTGAGACCCTATCTCTACAAAAAATAAAAAAAATAGCCAGTCATGATGGCATGCACCTGTAGTCCCAGCTACTCAGGAGACCAAGGTGGGAAGATCACTTGAGTCCAAGAGTTCGAGGCTGCAGTGAGCCATGATTGCACCACTGCACTCCAGCCTGGGTGACACAGCGAGACCCTGTCTCTGAAAAAAAAAAGAACTGTTTTGAAACTACTGGTGAAAGTTGGAGTTAGTAGTACACCCAATTCTGACGTCTTCACTCTTTTCCTACAGATGACAAGCTCCTGTATTAATTCATTTTTTGATTCTTGATTGATGGTTCAGTTTGTCCTTTTGATTTTCAAAACCACTTATTGGCATCATATCATTCCAAGTCCTTTAAAAAACTCTATGTAGACTTAATTCTGTGGGTGGTTTCTGAGTTTGGATGGATTCATATGCGAGGTAATTGAAAGAAGTGAGGACATTGATAGATTAATTGCCACTTAATGGAAGGAGGACAGAGTTAGGAATGATTTACTGAAGTTAAATTTGCTTAATGATTGATTCACTTGATTATTTAGGTGTTTCTTTTTTATTGGTTGTTGTTTCCTTTTTGTTTTAGGGAAGGTGAGGATAAGGAAAAAGCAGTTTGCACGGGGAAAGCAGAAAAGTTTCTCTTTTAAAAATTATATCTGTTCATGGCTGGACACAGTGATTCACACCTGTAATCTCAGCAGTTTGGGAGGCCAAGGCAGGAGGATTGCTTGAGGCCAGGAGTTCAAGACCAGTCTGGGCAACATAGCAAGACCCTGTCTCTACAAAAAGTAAAAATAAAAATTAGCTGAGGGCAGTGTTGGCACACATCTGTAGTCTCAACTGCTCAGGAGGCTGAGGCAGGAGAATCCCTTGAACCCAGGAATTCGAGGCTGCAGTGAGCTACAATTGCACCACTGCACTCCAGCCTGGGCAACAGACTGAGATCCTGTTTCTTAAAAGAAAATTGTATCTATCCAATGGTCACGAATCAGAAAATTTTGGTTGTTCCAGGCCATGTGTCGTGAAAAGTTCTCTGTAGACTCTTTTCAGACTAAAACGTGTGCTTGTTCTGGGCCCACTGTGTGACATGACAATCACTTTGTTACCCAGAACACTCATCTATGATGAAAATTTATGAACAGTTATAAGGTTTTATTGGTCTTACATTCCAGCTTTGTCATGTAATTCACGACCTGTATTTCTCGATTATGTATACAACTGCTAATATTTATGAGGCCGGCTAATGAGTCAGCTCACCAGCCACAGGAGCTGCCCTCCTGTGAGTAGCCCCTGATGGACTCACAGGCATGCGTGTTTCCCGGCCCCTCCCTACTGCGTGATGGTCAGCTTGGTGACACAACAGACCCTGTATCTCATAGGCTTTTGTTGTTCTTCCCAGCACCTACCCCACCGCGAGCCTGCAGGGCGAATCTGCAGTGTCTTGAGTACATTTCAACCCACGGCTTGCTCCTCTGTTGGGTTTTTCTCCTCTCTCCCTCTCTCCCACTTCTTCTCTCCCTCTCTCCTTGCCTTTCTTGCTCTTGCTCTCCCCACGTCTCTTTATCTCTTTCTCACTTTCTCTCTTTCTTTCTCCCTCTCCCTCCCCCTCCCCTTCCCCTTTTCTCTCTGTCTTCTTTTCACCTTTTTCTCTCTCTTTTTCTCTCCCTCTCTTTCTCTCTGTCCCTCTCCCTCTCTCTCCCTCTTTTTCTCTCCCCCTCTCTCTTTCTCTCTGCCTCTCTCTCTCTCCCTCCCCTCCCTCTGCCACGTTCTCTTTCCCCTCTTCTTCTCTTCCCCATCTCTTTCTTCCTCTCTCTCTTTTCTTCTCTCCCTCTTTCTCTCTCTCCCTCTTTCTTTCTCCCTCTCCCTCCCCCTTCCCCTTTTCTCTCTCCCCTCTTTTCACCTCTCTTTTTCTCTTTCTTTCTCTCTCTCCCTTCTTCTCTCCCTCTTTCTCTCTTCCTCTCTCTCCCTCTTTCTCCATCTCTCTTTCTCCCTCCCCCTTCATCTGCCTCCCCTCCCTCTCCCTTCTTCCTCTCTTCCTCTCCCCCTTTCTCTCTCCCTCTCCCTCTCTTTTTCTGTCCCTCTCTCTTTCTCTCTTCTTCTCTCCCCCTCATTCTCTCTCTTTCTCTCTCCTTCCCTCTCTTCTTTCTCTCCCCTCTCTTTCTCTTTCTACTTCCTTCTCTTTCTCTCTCTCCTCTCC
>NW_020258427.1:0-6307 GCF_003255815.1 Theropithecus gelada | reverse complement strand
TTAATTTGGCCCATCCCTTCCTTTCCCATAAGGGATACTTTTAGTTAGTTTAATATCTATAGAAACAATGCTAATGACTGGTTTGCTGTTAATAAACATGTGAGTAAATCTCTGTTTGGGGCTCTCAGCTCTGAAGGCTGTGAGATCCCAGATTTCCCACTTCACATCTCTACATTTCTGTGAGTGTGTCCTTAATTCCTCTATCGCTGCTGGGTTAGGGTCTCCGCGACCGAGCTGGTCTCAGTAAGTGGTGTCCATTCATGGGGGCTCAAATCCAGGTCAAAAGGTCACCAGAGTGATGATTGGAATGGAAAACTAGCTGGAGGACACCCAAGTACTCTTAAAGCAATCGCTGTGGTGAGTAAGAAGGGGAGCTCAGAAGCATCAGGGTAACAATGGGATAGGCATGGGGTCTGGTTCGTTCCTCCTTGGAACGTTTTCACACTAATGACGAGGAGGAACAAGAGTATAACGAAGTAACTGAAGAAGTTACAGAGTACGTTTATTTGCCAGCTAAAGCTAAAGTGGCATAGGAAGGAGAGGTTCATCCCTACCCTTCTACACCCCCTCATTATTAGTTTGAAGAAAATCACTCCCGAGATCTTTCTCTTCCAGAAGACACTGTGTGAAAAGTAGTTGCCCCAGTGACTGTTCGAGCAGCGCCTTGAGCAACGGCTCTTAGTTCTATTCAGGCAGGAATTCAGCAAGCTAGACTAGAGGGTGATTTAGAGGCTTGGCAGTTCCCTGTTAGAATACACCCCCCAGATCAAGAGGGAAATATTATAGCTACTTTTAAGCCTTTTCCTTTTAAATTACTCAAAGAATTAAAATAAGCAATAAGTCAGTATGGACCAGGTTCTCCTTTTGTAATGGGACAGTTAAAGAATATTACTGTTTCCAGCTGGATGATTCCTACTGACTGGGACACTCTTACTTGAGCTTGTCTAACTCCTGCTCAGTTCTTACAATTTAAAACTTGGTGGGCAGATGAAGCTTCCATTCAGGCTGCCCACAATGCCCAGGGCCAACCTCAAATTAATATAACTGTAGACCAACTTTTGGGGGTTGGCAGCTGGGCTGGTTTAGATGCACAACTGGTCATGCAGGATGATGCCATAGAACAGCTTAGAGGAGTGTGCATTAGAACTTGGGAAAAAATCACTTCAGGTGGGGAACAATACCCTTCCTTTAGTGCTATAAAACAGGGACCCAGAGAACCATATGTTGATTTTATAGCTTGACTACAGGAGTCTCTTAAAAAGATGATTGCAGATTCGGCTGCTCAGGATATAGCATTGCAGTTATTAGCTTTCAACAATGCCAATCCCAATTGCCAGGCTGCTCTGCGACCTATCAGATGGAAAGCACATTTAGTTGATTATATCAAGGCCTGTGATGGTATTGGAGGTAATCTGCATGAAGCTACTTTGTTAGCATAGGCAAAGACAGGACTGAGAGTGGATAAAGGAAATACTCCAGTTCCTGTAGCTTGTTTTAACTGTGGAAAGCATGGTCATACTAAAAATGAATGTAGAAAAAATCAGTGAGTCAGGCCACCAGATAGGGGAAAAAAGAAAACTGTTGAGCCTGAAATATGTCCAAAATGTAAAAAAGGAAAACACTGGACTAGCCAGTGTCACTCTAAGTTTAATAAAGAAGGGAACCCGATTTCAGGAAACGCCATGAGGGTCCCGTCCCGGGCCCCGTCCTAAACCAGGGCATTTCCAGCTCAGGCCATTTCCTCACCCCCATACAATGTCTGTCCTCTACCACAGCCGGTAGTGCCGCAGTAGATTTATGCTGCAAAAAAGCTGTGAGCCTTCTGCCCAGGGAACCCCGCAAAAGTTCCCAACAGGAGTCTGTGGACCCTTGCCGGCAGGGACAATAGGATTACTTTCAGGAGGGTCTAGTGTAAGTTTAAAAGGTGTACAAATACATACAGGGCTCATTGATTCAGATTACAATGAGGAAATGCAAATTGTTATATCTACTTCTGTTCCCTGGAAAGCAGAGCCAGGAGAGCGCATAGCTCAGCTCCTGATTGTGCCGTATGTGGGAATGGGAAAAAGTGAAATTAAACGAACAGGATTGGGAAACACAAATAAACAAGGAAAAATGGCTTATTGGATAAATCAAATTACTGATAAATGTCCTACCTGTGAAATAACTATTCAGGGAAAGAAATTTAAAGGTTTGGTAGATACAGGAGCAGACATTTCAATCATTTCTCTACAGCACTGGCCATCCACGTGGCCAATTCAACCTGCTCAATTTAATGTGGCTGGAGTTGGTAAAGCCACTGAAGTATATCAAAGTAGTTATATTTTGCATTGTGAGGGGCCTGACAGACAACCTGGGACTATTCAACTGGTTATAACTTCTGTACCTATAAATCTATGGGGAAGAGATTTATTACAACAAGTTCTATTTCCAGAACAAGTGGAAAAACAAAGTTCCTGCCAAAGATTAGAAAACAATTTTTGATGGAACCATTGTTAAGCCTCCAGAACCTATACCTTTAAAATGGTTAACAGATAAGCCAATTTGGATGAACAATGGCCACTAAGTAAAGAGAAACTAGAGGCTTTAGAGAAATTAGTTGCTCTAATTAGAAAATGTTGCTACAATTAGAAAATGGGCACATAGTTCCAACATTTTCCACTTGGAATTCTCCAGTTTTTGTAATTAAGGAAAAATCAGGTAAACGGAGAATGTTAACTGACTTAAGAGCCATCAATTCAGTTATATAACCTATGGGAGCATTACAGCCAGGATTGCCTCCTCGTGCTAGAATTCCAAAAAATTGGCCTTTAATGGTCATAGATTTAAAAGACTGTTTCTTTACTATCCCTTTAGCTGAGCAAGACTGTGAATCGTTTGCATTTACAATTCCTGCAGTAAACAACCTGCAGCCTGCTAAGCATTATCATTGGAAAGTGTTGCCACAGGGCATGTCAAACAGCCCAACAATTTGCCAGACTTATGTGGTGCAAGCAATGGAACGTACTCTTAAAAAATTTTCACAGTGTTACATTATTCATTATATGGATGATATACTTTGTGCTGCCCCCACTTGAGAAATATTACTCCAATATTATGATCACTTGCAAGATTCGATTTCTCATGCTGGTTTAATTATAGCTCCTGACAAAATTCAGACTACTACTCCTTACTCTTGCTTGGGGACCTTAGTAAATGACACTACCACTGTGCCACAGAAAGTAACCATATGTAGGGATAAATTTAAAACATTAAATGATTTTTCAAAAATTACTAGGGGATATTAATTGGATATGACCTGCTCTAGGCATTCCTACCTATGCCATGAGTAATCTGTTTTCTATCCTTAGAGGAAATCCTAGTCTCACTAGCCCTCAGCAATTAACAAAGGAGGCAGAGGCAGAGTTACAACTGATCAAGAAGCAAATCCACAAAGCTCAGATAAATAGAATAGATCCAGAGAAGACTCTAGATTTGCTAATTTTTTCAACTCAGCATTCACCTACTGGTGTTGTTGTCCAAGAACAGGACTTAGTACAGTGGCTTTTTCTTTCACGTACTAATTCACAGACTCTAACTCCTTATTTAGGTCAAATCACTACTATGAGAGGGACTG
The DNA here is from genome assembly GCF_003255815.1 of Theropithecus gelada. Taxonomy (NCBI): domain Eukaryota; kingdom Metazoa; phylum Chordata; class Mammalia; order Primates; family Cercopithecidae; genus Theropithecus; species Theropithecus gelada. The sequence continues at coordinate 2,691 of NW_020258427.1, read as the reverse complement.
GGAGAACTCGGATTGTTAACTTACATGGATATGATCCTGGAAAAATTATTGTCCCTCTCACGAAGGCACAAATACAGCAAGCTTTTATAAATAGTCTTACATGGCAAGCCCATTTAGCTGACTTTGTGGGTATTCTTTATAACCGCTTTCCTGAAATGAAGCTGTTTCAGTTTTTGAAATTAACTAATTGGATTCTCCCTAAAATAACTAAATTTAAACCAATTGAAGGTGCTGACAATGTTTTTACAGATAGGTCTAGCAACAGTAAAGCTTCTTATTCTGGTTCAAAAAGTAAAGTTTTTCAGATTCCCTATACTTCAGCTCAAAAAGCAGAGCTTGCAACTGTAATTGAGGTATTTGCTGCTTTTAATATGCCTGTTAGTGTGATTTCTGATTCTTCATATGTGGTTCATTCCACACAGTTAATTGAAAATGCTCAGTTACGATTTCATACAGATGAACAACTGATGACTTTATATACCCAATTGCAAACAGCAGTTAGGAATAAAATGCACCCTTTTAACATCACTCACATTAGGGCTCATACACCTCTTCCAGGACCTTTGACTGAAGGGACTCAAATAGCTGATCGCCTAGTTGCTACTGCAATATCTAATGCTAGACACTTACACAAGTTGACCCATGTTAATGCCTCTGGTCTCAAACGCAGATATAGCATTACCTGGAAAGAACTGAAAGCTATTATCCAGCAATGCCCAAGTTGCCGAATGGTACATTCCTCATCTTTTACAGGAGGAGTTAATCCTCGAGGACTGGAATCTAACTATTTGGCAAATGGATGTCACACATGTTCCCTCGTTTGGGAGACTAGCTTATGTACATGTATGTGTGGACACCTTTTCTCACATTGTCTGGGCTACATGCCAAACAGAAGAGTCTTCTGCCTGTGTTAAACATCATCTTTTGCAGTGTTTCGTGGTGATGAGCATTCCAGCTTCTATTAAAACAGATAATGCTCCAGGCTATACTAGCCAAACTCTAGCTACATTTTTGTCTATGTGAAATATTAAACACATTACTGGTATCCCATACAATTCTCAAGGACAAGCCATAGTGGAAAGAATGAATCTCACCCTAAAACGCAGTTGCAAAAACAGAAAGGGAGAAAATGATGGAACCCCACGGATGCAACAGAACCTAGCATTATTGACTTTAAACTTTTTGAGCCTGCCCAAAGGCCAGATGTTATCAGCAGCTGAATAGCATCTACAGAAACCAGCTGCAAAGACAGAAACAGAACAACTGATTTGGTGGAGATAACAAATAACAAAAAGTTGGGAAATAGGTAAAATAATAACTTGGGGTAGAGGTTATGCTTGTGTTTCTCCAGGCCAAAATCAACAGCTGATTTGGATACCATCAAGACACCTAAAACCTTATCATGAGCCAGATGCTGAGGAAGAGACTCCGAGAGGATCCAGAGGATCCCTCAGTTGCAGCCATGTTGAGACTGATGCTGAGGAGGACCCCAACTGTCACGAGCAACACCCATCAAACACAGCCACCCACCTGGGGACAAATCAAGAAGCTGTCACATATGGCGGAAGAAAACCTGAGGAAAGTGAGACAACCAGTCACGATGATAATTTAATGGTAGCTATGATAGCTATTATCACCACTGCCATGAGTATTCCTTCAATAAGGGCTGGTAATATTGCCTGGATGCAATCACTCTATGACATAGTTACACATGCTTTCTGATCTCAAGTATTTACCGTAATAAATCTGCTTCTATAATTGTGGCATACTGCCCTTAAAAACCTATTTGTAAACAGGATTGGACCCAGTTAGAAAAAATGAACGTACTTGTTTAGGAAGATTGCTTTGCAGAACAGGCAGAGGTGCTGCACAATTCCTATGGAATCATTATTATTGGTCACCTAAGGGGATATGTAGCTTGAATTGCACCTCTCAGTCTGCGTGCCATGATCACACTATGTTCAGATGATCTGAACAAAATGGTCAGATGGTAGAAATGATAAGAAGTACAGCAAAGGTTCCTATTATCTGGAACCATGGCAGTATAGAGGCACCTCACCCTCAAATGATATGGCCTGCTCTAGGAGCTAAACATAAGGATTTGTGGAAACTATTAAACGCTCTTAAAAAGATCAAAATTTGGGAAAGAATAAAAAGCATCTAGAAGAACACTCTACAAACTTGTTTTTGGATATAGCAAAATTAAAAGAACAAATATTTAAAGCATCTCAGGCACATCTGACCTTACTGCCAGGAACTGGAGAGCTTAAAGGAGCTGCAGACAAATTAGCAGCTAGTAACCCATTAAAATGGATAAAACACTTGGAAGCTCTGTAATTTCAATGATGATTGTGCTTTTAATCTATATTGTTTGTCTTTGTATAGTCTGCAGATGCGGATCCCTACTCCTGCAAGAAATGACAAAGCTGCCCTTGCTTTTATCTCTTTGAAAATCAAAGAAGGGAGACATGTTGGGAGCAAGCCCCCTAAAATCTGGCCATAAACTGGCCCCAAGACTGGCCATAAACAAAATCTCTGCAGCACTGTGACATGTTCATAATGGCCCTAACACCCAAGCTGGAAGGTTGTGGGTTTAAGGGAATGAGGGCAAGGAACACCTGGCCCCCACAGGGCAGAAAACTGCTTAAAGGCATTCTTAAGCCACAGACAATAGCATGAGTGATTTATGTC
>NW_020258426.1:2274-6312 GCF_003255815.1 Theropithecus gelada | reverse complement strand
TCAGTGAGATGAATTAACAGAACACTCAGCAGTTTCTCAGAAAGCTTCTTTCCAGATTTCATCTGAGGATATTTCCTTTTTCACCATAGCCCTCTATGGGCTTGCAAATATCACATTGCCTATTCCACAAGAACTGTCTTAGCGAAAGGCTTCTTGAGGGGAAAGCTGTAACTCTGTGAGATGATTTCACAGAACACAAAGAAGTTTCTCAGAAAGCTTCTTTCTCTTTGTTATCGGAGGATATTTACTTTGGCCCTATAGTCTTCAAAAGGATCCGAAATATCTGTTCTCAGTTTCCACAGAAATAAGGCTAGCAGAGAGATCCACGAAATACAGGTGTAACTCTGTGAGATGAATTAACAGAACACTCAGCAGTTTCTTAGAAAACTTCTTTCCAGATTTCATCTGAGGATATTTCCCTTTTCACCATAGCCCTCTATTTGCTTCCAAATATCACTTTTCCAATTCCACAAGAACAGTCTTACGAAAGGCTTCTTGAGGGGAAAGCTGTAACTCTGTGAGATGATTTCAGAGAACACAAAGAGGTTTCTCAGAAAGCTTGTTTCTCTTTGTTATCGGAGGATATTTCCTTTGGCCCTATAGTCTTCTAAGGGATCCGAAATATCTGTTCTCCGATTCCACAGAAATAAGGCTATCAAAGAGATCCCCGAAATACAGATGTAACTCTGTGAGATGACTTCACAGAACACAAAGAAGTTTCTCAGAAAGCTTCTTTCTCTTTCTTATCAGAGGATATTTACCTTGGCCCTATAGTCTTCAAAGGGATCCGAAATATCAGTTCTCAGATTCCACAGAAATAAGGCTAGCAAAGAGATGCCCGAAATACAGATGTAACTCTGTGAGATGACTTAACAGAACACTCAGCAATTTCTCAGAAAGCTTCTTTCCAGATTTCATCTGAGGATATTTCCTTTTTCACCGTAGCCCTCCATGGGATTCCAAATATCACTTTGCAAATTCCACAAGAACTGTCTTAGCGAAAGGCTTCTTGAGGGGAAAGCTGTAACTCTGTGAGATGATTTCACAGAACACAAAGAAGTTTCTCAGAAACCTTCTTTCTCTTTCTTATCGGAGAATATTTTCTTTGGCCCTGTAGTCTTCTAAGGGATCCGAAATATCTGTTCTCAGATTCCACAGAAATAAGGCTATCAAAGAGATCCACGAAATACAGTTGTAACTCTGTGAGATGAATTAACAGAACACTCAGCAGTTTCTCAGAAATCTTCTTTCCAGATTTCATCTGAGGATATTTCCTTTTTCACCGTAGCCCTCTATGGGCTTCCAAATATCACTTTGCCAATTCCACAAGAACTGTCTTAGCGATAGGCTTCTTGAGTTGAAAGCTGTAACTCTGTGAGATGATTTCAGAGAACACAAAGAAGTTTCTCAGAAAGCTTCTTTCTCTTTGTTATCAGAGAATATTTCATTTGGCCCTATAGTCTTCAAAGGGATCCGAACTATCTGTTCTCAGATTCCACAGAAATAAGGCTAGCAAAGGGATCCAAGAAATACAGATATAACTCTGTGAGATGAATTAACAGAACACTCAGCAGATTCTCAGAAAGCTTCTTTCCAGATTTCAGCTGAGGATATTTCCTTTTAAACCATAGCCCTCTGTGGGCTACCAAATATGCCTTTGCGAATTCCACAAGAACTGTCTTAGCGAAAGGCTTCTTGAGGGGAAAGCCGTAACTCTGTGAGATGATTTCACAGAATACAAAGTAGTTTCTCAGAAGGCTTCTTTCTCTTTGTTATCGGAGGATACTTCCTTTGGCGCTATAGTCTTCAACGTGATCTGGAAATATCCGTTCTCAGATTCCACAGAAATAAGGCTAGCAAAGAGATCCACGAAATACAGATGTAACTCTGTGAGATGAATTAACAGAACACTCAGCAGTTTCTCAGAAATCTTCTTTCCAGATTTCATCTGAGGATATTTCCTTTTTCAGCATAGCCCTCTATGGGATTCCAAATATCACTTTGCCAATTTCACAAGAACTGTCTTAGCGAAAGGCTTCTTGAGCGGAAAGCTGTAACTCTGTGAGATGATTTCCCAAAACACAAAGAAGTTTCTCAGAAAGCTTCTTTCTCTTTGTAATGGTAGGATATTTCCTTCCTTTGTCCCTGTTGTCTTCAAAGGGATCCGAAATATCTGCTCTCAGATTCCACAGAAATAAGGCTAGCAAAGAGATCCCCGAAATACAGATGTTACACTGTGAGATGAATTAACAGAACACTCTGCAGGTTCTCAGAAAGCTTCTTTCCAGATTCATCTGAGGATATTTCCTTTTTCACATAGCCCTCTATGGGATTGCAAATATCACTTTGCAAATTCCACAAGAACTGTCTTAGAGAAAGGCTTCTTGAGCGGAAAGCTGTAACTCTGTGAGATGATTTCACAGAACACAAACAAGTTTCTCAGAGAGCTTCTTTCTCTTTGTTATCGGAGGATATTTCCTTTGGCCCTAGAGTCTTGAAAGGAATCCGAAATATCTGTTCTCATATTCCACAGAAATGAGGATAGGAAAGAGATGCACGAAATACAGATGTAATTCTCTGAGATGAATTAACAGAACACTCAGCAGTTTCTCAGACAGCTTCTTTACAGATTTCATCTCAGGATATTTCCTTTTTCACCGTAGCCCTCTATGGGCTTCCAAATATCACTTTGCCAATTCCACAAGAACTGTCTTAGCGAAAGGCTTCTTGAAGGGAAAGCTGTAACTCTGTGAGATGATTTCACAGATCACAAAGAAGTTTCTCAGAAATCTTCTTTCTCTTTGTAATCGGAGGATATTTCCTTCCTTTGGCTCTGTAGTCTTCAAAGGGATCCGAAATATCTGTTCTCAGATTCCCCAGAAATAAGGCTAGCAAAGAGATCCACGAAATACAGATGTAACAATGTGAGATGAATTAATAGAACACTCAGCAGTTTCTCAGAAAGCTTCTTCCCCGATTTAGTCTGAGGATATTTCCTTTTTCACCAAAGCCCTCTATGGGCTTCCAAATATCACTTTGCCAATTCCACAAGAACTGTCTTAGCTAAAGGCTTCTTGAGGGGAAAGCTGTAACTCTGTGAGATGATTTCACAGAACCCAAAGAAGTTTCTCAGAAAGATTCTTTCTCTTTGTAATCAGAGGATATTCCCTTTGGCCTTATAGTCCTCAAAGGGATCCGTAATATCTGTTCTCAGATTCCACAGAAATAAGGCTAGCAAAGAGATCCACCAAATGGAGACGTAACTCTGTGAGATGAATTAAGAGAACACTCAGCATTTTCTCAGAAAGCTTCTTTACAGATTTCATCTGAGGATATTTCCTTTTTCAACATAGCCCTCTATGGGCTTCCAAATATCACTTTGCCAATTCCACAAGTACTGTCTTAGCGAAAGGCTTCTTGAGGGGAAAGCTGTAACTCTGTTAGATGATTTCACAGAACCCAAAGAAGTTTCCCAGAAAGCTTCTTTCTCTTTGTAATCACAGGATATTTCCTTTGGCCTTATAGTCTTCAAAGGCATCCGTAATATCTGTTCTCAGATTCCACAGAAAAACGGCTTGCAAAGAGATCCACGAAATTGAAATGTACCTCTGTGAGATGAATTAACAGAACACTCAGCGGTTTCTCCGAAAGCTTCTTTCCATATTTCATCTGAGGATATTTCCTTTTTCACCATAGCCCTCTATGGGATTCCAAATATCACTTTGCCAATTCCACAAGAACTGTCTTAGCGAAAGGCTTCTTGAGGGGAAAGCTGTAACTCTATGAGATGATTTCACAGAACACAAAGAAGTTTCTCAGAACGCTTCTTTCTCTTTCTTATCGGAGTTTATTTTCTTTGGCCCTATACTCTTCAAAGGGATCCGAAATATCTGTTCTCAGATTCCACAGAAATAAGGCTAGCAAAGAGATCCACGAAATACAGATGTAACTCTGTGAGATGAATGAACAGAACACTCAGCAGTTTCTCAGAAAGCTTTTTTCCAGATTTCATTTGAGGATATTTCCTTTTTCACCATA
>NW_020258426.1:672-2202 GCF_003255815.1 Theropithecus gelada | reverse complement strand
ATTGAACAGAAATAAGGCTAGCAAAGAGATCCACGAAATACAGATGTAACTCTGTGAGATGAATGAACAGAACACTCAGCAGTTTCTCAGAAAGCTTTTTTCCAGATTTCATATGAGGATATTTCCTTTTTCGCCACAGCCCTCTATGGGCTTCCAAATATCACTTTGCCAATTGCACAAGAACTGTCTTAGCGAAACGCTTCTTAAGGGGAAAGCTGTAACTCTGTGAGATGATTTTACAGAACACAAAGGAGTTTCTCAGAACGCTTCTGTCTCTTTTTTATCGGAGGATATTTCCTTTGGCCCTAGAGTCTTCAAAGGGATCCGAAATATCTGTTCTCAGATTCCACAGAAATAAGGCTAGCAAAAAGATCCACGAAATACAGATGTAACTCTCTGAGATGAATTAACAGAATACTCAGCGGTTTCTCAGAAAGCTTCTTTCCAGATTTAATCTGAGGATATTTCATTTTTCACCATAGCCCTCTATGGGCTTCCATATATAACTTTGCCAATTCCACAAGAACTGTCTTAGCGAAAGGCTTCTTGAGGGGAAAGCTGTAAGTCTGTGGGATGATTTCACAGAACACAAAGAAGTTTCTCAGAACGCTTCTTTCTCTTTTTTTTCGGAGGATATTTCCTTTGGCCCTATAGTCTTCAAAGGGATCCGAAATATCTGTTCTCAGATTCCACAGAAATAAGGCTAGCAAACAGATCCACAAAATACAGATGAAGCTCTGTGAGATGAATTAACAGAACACTCAGCAGTTTCTCAGAAAGCTTCTTGCCAGATTTCATCTGAGGANAATATCACTTTGCCAATTCCACAAGAACTGTCTTAGCGAAAGGCTTCTTGAGGGGAAAGCTGTAACTCTGTGAGATGATTTCACAGAACAAAAAGAAGTTTCTCAGAAAGCTTCTTTCTCTTTGTAATCAGAGGATATTTCCTTTGGTCTTATATTCCTCAAAGGGATCCGTAATATCTGTTCTCAGATTCCACAGACATAAGGCTAGCAACGAGATCCACGAAATGGAGATGTAACTCTGTGAGATGAATTAACAGAACACTCAGCAGTTTCTCAGAAAGCTTCTTTCCAGATTTCATCTGAGGATATTTCCTTTTTCACCATAGCCCTCTATGGGCTTCCAAATATCACTTTGCCAATGCCACAAGAACTGTCTTAGCGAAAGGCTTCTTGAGGGGAAAGCTGTAACTCTGTGAGATGATTTCACAGAACCCAAAGAAGTTTCTCAGAAAGCTTCTTTCTCTTTGTTATCGGAGGATATTTCCTTTGGCCCTATATTCTTCAACGGGATCCGAAATATCTGTTCTCAGATTCCACAGAAATAAGGCTAGCAAAGAGATCCATGAAATACATATGTAACACTGTGAGGTGAATTAACAGAACACTCAGCAGTTGCTCAGAAAGCTTCTTTCCAGATTTCATCTGAGGATATTTCCTTTTTCACCATAGCAGTCTAGGGGCTGCCAAATATCACTTTGCCAATTCCACAAGAACTGTCTTAGCG
>NW_020258426.1:0-574 GCF_003255815.1 Theropithecus gelada | reverse complement strand
AGATGTAACTCTCTGAGATGAATTAACAGAACACTCAGCAGTTTCTCAGAAAGCTTCTTTCCAGATTACATATGAGGATATTTCCTTTTTCACCATAGCCCTCTATGGGCTTCCAAATATCACTTTGCCAAATCCACAAGAACTGTCTTAGCGGAAGGCTTCTTGAGGGGAAAGCTGTAACTCTGTGAGATGATTTCACAGAACACAAAGAAGTTTCTCAGAAATCTTCTTTCTCTTCGTTATCGGAGGATATTTCCTTTGGCCCTATAGTCTTCAAAGGGATCCGAAATATCTGTTCTCAGATTAAACGGAAATAAGGCTAGCAAAGAGATCCACGAAATACAGATGTAACTCTGTGAGATGAATTAACAGAACACTCAGCAGTCTCTCAGAAAGCTTCTTTCCAGATTCCATCTGAGGATATTTCCTTTTCACCATAGCCCTCTATGGGCTTCCAAATATCACTATGCAAACTCCACAAGAACTGTCTTAGCGAAAGACTTTTTGAGGGGAAAGCTGTAACTCTGTGAGATGATTTCACAGAACACAAAGAAGTTTCTCAGAAAGCCTCTTT
>NW_020258425.1:0-6312 GCF_003255815.1 Theropithecus gelada | reverse complement strand
ATCCTTTTTTAAACTTTTACTTTAAGTTCTGGGATACATGTGCAGAACGTGCACATAGGTATACATGTGCCATGTATTGCCACATAGGTATACATGTGCCATGATGATTTGCTGCACCTATTAACCCGTCATCTGGCTTTTAAGTCCCACATGCATTAGGTATTTGTCATAATCCTCTCCCTTCCCTTCCCCTCCAATCCCTGACAAGCCACGGTGTGTGATGGTTCCCTCCCTGTGTCCATGTGTTCTCACTGTTCAACTCCCATTTATAAGGGAGAACATGCAGGGTTTGGTTTTCTGTTCTTGTTTTAGTTTGCTGAGAATGATGGCTTCCAGTTTCATCCATGTCCCTGCAAAGGACATGAGCTCATTCTTTTATATGGCTCTATAGTATTCCATGGTGGACTCTAATTTGTATATGTACAAATTAGATCTCAGGATTAAGAAACTCACTCAAAACCACAAAATTACATGGAAATTGAACAACCTGTTCCTGAATTACTACTGGGTAAATAATGAAATTAAGGCAGAAATAATGAAGTTTTTTGAAATCAATGAGAACAAAGAGACAATGTACCAGAATCTCTGGGACACGGCTAAAGCAATGTTAAGAGGGAAACTTACAGCACTAAATTCCTACAACAGAAAGCTGGAAAGATCTAAAATTGACCCCCTAACATCACAATTAAAAGAACTAGAGAGGCAAGAGCAAACACATTCAAAAGCTAGCAGAAGACAAGAAACAATAAAGAACAGAGTAGAACTGAAAGAGATAAAGACATGAAACATCCTTCAAAAAATCAATGAATCCATGAGTTTTTTTTTTGAAAAGATTAACAAAAGAGATGGACCACTAACTTGACTAATAAAGAAGAGAGAAGAATCAAATAGACACAATAAAAAATGATAAAGGGGACATCATCACTGATCCCAAAGAAATAAAAACTACCACCAGAGAATACTATAACACCTCAATGCAAATAAACTAGAAGATATAGAAGAAATGGATAAATTCCTGGACACATACACCCTCCCACCATGAAACCAAGAAGAAGCTGAATCCCTAAATAGACCCATAACAAGTTCTGAAATACAGCCAGTATCTAATAGCCTACCAACAACAACAACAACAACAACAACAAAAAGCCCAGGACCAGATGGATTTGTAGCCGAATTCTACAGGAGGTATAAAGAGGAGCTGGTACCATTCCTTTTGAAACTATTCCAAACAATAGAAAAAGAGGGACTCCTCCCCAACTCATTTTATGAGGCCAGCATCACCCTTACCAAAACCTGCCAGAGATACAACAAAAAAAGAAAACTTCAGGCCAATATCCCTTATGAATAGTGATGTGAAAACCCTCAATAAAAGACTGGCAAAATGAATCCAACAGCACATCCAAAAGCTTATCCACCATATGTAATACTTTTCAATAAAGAAACATTTCCATTTATTCAGGAAAATAATCTTTGAGTCTAACATAGACTAACATAGATTAGTCTATTTCTTTGAGTCTAACATAGATTATAGCCTTAAAATGAATAAGATTCTTCTTTTATGTACTCAATGAATGTTTACTTTCAGTCTCTTTTATGCTGGGTACAATTATGGGAACTGGAGAGAGAAGGTCTGTCTTTATGTAGCTTGCAGTACAGTGACAGAGATAGAACAAGCATTCATCAACAGTTCCACACTAAAATGATGGGTGTAATAAATGCTATGAAGAAATGTATTAGCCAAGTGTGGTGGTGCTCACCTGCGGTCCCAGCTATTTGGGAGGCTGAGGCAGGAGGACTGCTTGAGCCCCAGAGTTTGAGGTTGCAGTGATCCATGATTGTGCCACTGCATTCCAGCCTTGGTGACAGAGTGAGACCTTATCTAAATAAAAAAGCATAATAATACAAAGAAACATAAGGCAGGGTAATCACATTCAGGGAGACAGGGACTGCTACTTTAGATAGGGAGCTCTGGAACAATCTTTTTGAGGAGGTGACACTTGAGCAGGTCAGAATGGTATGACGGAGTAAGGTAAGTGAATGTCTAGAGGGCAGAGAGAAGAGACAATGTGCAGAGTCTGAATACAGACAGCACTTGATGAGCTCAAAGATCACCACAAAGACCAGTCAGACTGCAGGCACTGGGAAGAGGAAAGGAGAATGCACACAGTCCGAGGAGCAGGTAAAACACAGACCACAGTTAAGAGCTTGGATTTCTTTGTTAACTGTGATAGGTAACCACTGGAGGATTCAGAGCCGGGAATGAAATAGTGTAAGATATGTTCTTACAGGAATAGTACAGCTTTTATGGGAGAATAGATCACAGATTATCATAAATAGAATAATAATAAATGCAAAGGCAGCTTAGAAATGATTATATCTGTACAGGCATTGATATTGGTGGTGTTAAAACTGTGAGGACCAATATGACGGCTGCCAGCTGCATTTAGTTGTTTACATTTAAATTAATTAAAATGTCATAAAAATTTATTCCTCCCAGGGTCTCGGGAAGAAAGGGAGAATGGGGAGTTACTGCTTAATGAGTGTAGTGTTTCAGTTTGGGGTGACAAAAAATTTTTGAAAATACATAGTTGTGATGATTGCACAACATTCTGAATGTAATCAATGCCTCTGAATTTTATGTTTAAAATGGTTAAAATAGCAAAGCTTATTACATATGCTTTAACCACAATAAAACATTATAACATTAATCATAGAAGCAAAACCCTAAAACCATTTTTTTTAATTGTATATATTTGATGAGTATAAGTGCGAGTTTGTTACATGGATATATTAGGTAGGAGTGAAGTCTGGGCTTTTAGTGTGTTTATCACTGGAACAATGTACACTGTCCAATTTCTCATCACCCTTTCCCTTCCCACCCTCTCAGCCTTCTGGGTCTCCAGTGTCTTATCATTTTACACTCTATGTTCATGTGTACACATTATTTATTTCCCATTTTTAAGTGAGAACATGCAGTATTTGATTTTATGTTTCTGAGTTGCAAAACTATAAAACTCTTAGGATAAAAAATAGCAATAAATCTTTATGGCCTTGGGATTGTCAAGAGTTTCTTAGATATGGCACCAAAGGCACAGTGATAAAAGAAAATGAACTGAGCTTCATCAAAATTAGAAACATTTGTCCTTCAAAGGACATAACAAAGAAAATAAAAGGACAGGGCCGGGCGCGGTAGCTCACGCCTGTAATCCCAGCACTTTGGGAGACTGAGGTGGGCGGATCATGAGGTCAGGAGATGGAGACCCTCCTGGCTAACACAGCGAAGCCCCATCTCTACTAAAAACACAAAAAATTAGCTGGGTGTGGTGGTGGACACCTGTAGTCTCAGTTACTTGGGAGGCTGAGGCAGGAGAATGGCATGAACCCGGGAGGCAGAACTCGCAGTGAGTGGAGATGGTGCCACTGAATTCCAGCCTGAGCGACAGAGCAAGACTCCACCTCAAAAAAAAAAAAAAAAAAAAAAGAAAAGAAAAGAAAGAAAGAAAATAAAAGGACAACCAGAAAAGTGTAGAAAATGTTTGCAAATTATATATTTGATTAGAAATCTGTAACTAAAATACACATAGAACTTTTACAACTCAACAATAAAAAGAAAAAAATAACAATAGGCAAAACATTTAAATAGGCATTTTTGTAAAGAAGATATAACAGTGTCCAATAAGTGCATAAGAAAGCCTAACGTCCCTAGCCATCAAGAAAATACAAAATCAAAACCACAAGGAGACATCACTTAACACCCAATAGTGTACCTATAATAAAAAAGCACAAACAATAATCAGTGTTGGTGAGGATGTAGAGAAATTAGATCTTTCATACACTGCCAGTGGGAAAGTAAAATAGTACACACTTTGGAAAACTGTGAGATGGTTGCTGAAAAGATTATGCATAGGTAGCTTATGACCTAGCAATTTCATTCCTAGGTACATACCCAAGAGAAATGAAATTTATGAATGAAACATACAAAAGCTTGTTCCTAAATGTTATAGCAGCATTAACATAATTATTCATAATAGCCTAAAATAATACACAGTATGTTTCATTATTCACAGTAGCCTGTTCAGAACCCAAATGTTCATAACCCAATGTGAACTGGTAAGCAAAATGTGTTGTACCAATATAATACAAATTTATTAGACAATAAATATTAATGAAGTGCCAATACAGGCTACAATATGAATGCACCTGGAAAACCTTTATAATAGGCCGGGTGCAGTGGCTCACGCCTGTAATCCTAGCACTTTTGGAGGCCCAGGCGGGCAGATCACGAGATCAGGAGATTGAGACCATCCTGGCTAACACGGTGAAACCCCGTCTCTACTAAAAATACAAAAAAATTAGCCAGGCATGGTGGCAGGCACCTGTGGTCCCAGCTACTTGGGAGGCTGAGGCAGGAGAATGACGTGAACCCAGGAGGCGGAGTTTGCAGTCAGCCAAGATGGCGCTACTGCACTCCAGCCTAGGGGACAGAGTGAGACTCCTTCTCAAAAAAAAAAAAAAAAAAAATTGAAGAAGCCAGATACCAAAGGACACATATTGTATGATTCCATCTCTATGAAATTTCCAGAAATGTCACATCTGTAGAGACAGAAAGAAGGGCAGTGGTTTCCAGGTACTAGAGCTGCCTGGGGGGAAATGGAGAGTGACTGCTAATGAATAAAGGATTTCTTTTAGGGGTGATAAAAATATTCTATAATGGATTGTGGTAATGGTTGTAGAATTCTATGACTGTTTAAAAACCCATAGAATTGTACACTTTAAATAGGTAAATTGTATGGCATATGTTGGATCTCAATAAAGTTATTATTAAAAATTTGGTTCCTCAGTCACTTTAAATATGCAATAGCCACATGTGGCTAGTGGCTATTGTACTGTACAGCACAGACATAGCACACTTTTATCCTCACAGAAAGTTCTATCAGACAATGAAGGGCCAGAGTGGCTATGATGGAGATGGTAAGAAGTGATACAAGTTGAAATTATTTTGAAGGTAGAAATGTGTGCCTTCACTTTCTGTTTGCATTTGCCCTAAGGGAGCCTACAGAAAACTTTGATTGGAGAAAAATTTAGAAGTTGTGAGAAACTAAGCTGAAAATCAAATTTTGCAGTTATGGTTTTACAAGTTTTTGAGTTTCCTTCTAATACCAGTATTTCCAATGCTGGTTGATTCTTGGACTAAAATAAATTAAACATAAAAGGCATTTGTCTAAAAGGACAATGTGTTTCATATATTATGGATGTACACATAATAAACAAAATTGTTGGATATTATATTCTATACTGAAAAAATTCTTTTTTTTTTTTATTGTACTTTAAGTTCTAGGGTACATGTGCATAACGTGCAGGTTTCTTACATATGTATACTTGTGCCATGTTGCTGTGCTGCACCCATCAACTCGTCAGCACCCATCAACTCGTCATTTACATCAGGTATAACTCCTAATGCAATCCCTCCCCCCTCCCGCCTCCCCGTGATAGGCCCCAGTGTGTGATGTTCCCCTTCCCGAGGCCAAGTGATCTCATTGTTCGGTTCCCACCTATGAGTGAGAACATGCGGTGTTTGGTTTTCTGTTCTTGCGATAGTTTGCTGAGAATGATGGTTTCCAGCTGCATCCATGTCCCTACAAAGGACACAAACTCATCCTGTTTTATGGCTGCATAGTATTCCATGGTGTATATGTGCCACATTTTCTTAATCGAGTCTGTCACTGATGGACATTTGGGTTGATTCCAAGTATTTGCTGTTGTGAATAGTGCCGCAATAAACATACGTGTGCATGTGTCTTTATAGCAGCATGATTTATAATCCTTTGGGTATATACCCAGTAATGGGATGTCTGAGTCATATGGTACTTCTAGTTCTAGATCCTTGAGGAATCGCCATACTGTTTTCCATAATGGTTGAACTAGTTTACAATCCCACCAACAGCGTAAAAGTGTTCCTATTTCTCCACATCCTCTCCAGCACCTGTTGTTTCCTGACTTTTTAATGATCGCCATTCTAACTGGCGTGAGATGGTATCTCATTGTGGTTTTGATTTGCATTTCTCTGATGGCCAGTGATGATGAGCATTTTTTCATGTGTCTGTTGGCTATATGAATGTCTTCTTTTGAGAAATGTCTGTTCATATCCTTTGCCCACTTTTTGATGGGGTTGTTTGTTTTTTTCTTGTAAATTTGAGTTCTTTGCAGGTTCTGGTATTAGCCCTTTGTCTGATGAGTAGATTGCAAAAATTTTCTCCTATTCTGAAGGTTGCCTGTTCACTCTGATGGTAGTTTCTTTTGCTGTGCAGAAGC
>NW_020258424.1:0-6313 GCF_003255815.1 Theropithecus gelada | reverse complement strand
CTAAATAAAAATACTTATCTTTTAAATATTCATACACAACTGTTAGACCAAATGGGTTTGATTAAAGATACGTTAGCAGGCCAAGTTAATAGTACATTCAAAAAAAAAAAAAAAAAAAAAAAAGGCCAGGCACGGTGGCTCACGCCTATAATCCCAGCACTTTGGGAGGCCAAGGCGGGTGGATCATAAGGTCAGGAGATTGAGATCATTCCGGCTAACACAGTGAAACCCCATCTCTACTAAAAATACAAGAAAAAAAAAAATGGCCGGGCGTGGTGGCAGGCACCTGTAGTCCCAGCTACTCAGGAGGCTGAGGCAGGAGAATGGCGTGAACCCGGGAGGCAGAGCTTGCAGTGAGCTGAGATCGTGCCACGGCACTCCAGCCTGGGCGACAGAGTGAGACTCTGTCTCAAAAAAAAAAAAAAAAAAAAAAAAAAAAAAAAAAAATTTGTAGCTGGAAAAGTTTGAGATGGTACAATTCACAGTCTATTTAAGATGCGTTTTTAGCCAAAAATCCAGCCTGTATAAGCAGTAAATGCTTGATTTTTTGGAAATAAAGAATAAGAAAATATGCAAAACAATGGAAGCAAAACTGGCATGAAATTTAAGAAATTCAACTTTTCCTTAAAACAGGTGGAGGGCAGTGGAAGAGTGGAAAATTAATACAAAACGCTCTTCCATTCTGCTACAGAGCTTAAGAATACTAAGCACTTCATAGGTAAGTTGGTTGGATCATGGGAAAAGACGGTAGGAAGATTAACTGTGTTAATGATGACTGCTCACTTCAGATGTAAAGGGGGACATCAAGCAAAATTAAAAAGGGCTTTGACATACAGACTAATCTTCCAGGCCCTCAGGGCTTCTGGAACATATCTAGAAAAAAAGCAGCTTAAAAAAATTTCTCAGGTATCAAAGAAAAACTCTGAACCTCCAATAACAGAGAACAGAAAATCGGAAGATGAAGGTATTGTCCTCTGACTAGCTGGTTCCTTATGTGGAAGAAAAGGCATTTTCTGCTGACTACTTATGTCTACAAAAGGATGTCCAGGCTTTTCTCACAAAAATTCAGAAACAATGGAGAACTGGATAGAGACAAGGGTAAATATTCAAAAAAGGGGGAGGAGATCAGGAACAGATCAGAGGGGACCCAGGGACTCTGGGCAGCCCTCATTAAATGTAGAGAAGTTCATGAAAAAGATCATTTTTCTCTTCAAAAAGCGATCTCATTGCCAGAGAGGGGATGGAAGTGAGGAAAAGGGAACACTGACCCTGCCTCAGTGAGTGTGTGCTCAGCCCTCCCTCATGCATAAGTGTCTGCATATGAGCGGGCGGGGGGGTGGGGGGGTGAGGGGGAGGAGGAGTCACTGGCACTGGGTGTCACTTCTGCACTGAGGTGAAGAATCAGATATGCCTCCTGGACTCCGGCCACAGGCAGAGGCAGCTGAGGCTGGTAGATGAAAAAGCAACAAGATGAAAGGAGCCTGGGTCTCCCCAAACAAAGCAGTTTCCAATCTGATCATGCTGTAATAAAAACCACTAGTCAGTTAAGACCCATCCACTTTGCAACCTTCTAACCAGCTCCTCATTCTTAGATACAAATGTCAAGCTAGGAATCACCAGGCTGTGGGGATGGGAGCTTCCAATGTGAAAAACAGAAACTAATACAAATTGAAGGGGGACCAAGAAGTAACAAAGACAATGCAACAATTAGAGAAATTTTCAAACTCAAGATTCTTGAAGTTGGAAATCTAACAGAAATGACAATAAAATGTAAAAATAAAATAAGGGAGAAAAACCCTGAGAAAATTCGACTTCAAGAAGTCCAATATCCAGTCAATAACTTTCAAGAAAACAGGGAAAAAAAAAAAATGGAGATAAGAAAGTCATTATGGAAATAATACTAAAAAAAGTTGTCCTCCAAAGTGAAGAAAGTGCCCAGATAGATCGAGCACACAAAGTATGCGATGAGAAGGATGAAATAATATCTGCCACATCATGACCTTTTAGGGGACTAAAGAGAGAAAGATGAACCCAAAAGCTGCCAGAGGGAAAAAACTAGCCACACACAAAAGGAACTAACGGTAGAATAGCAACAGACTTTTGAAAAGCTACACACCATCTTAGAAGACAGTCGAAAAAAGCCTTTAAAAGTCTGAGGAAAAATTAAAATCAACAACCAGGCAAACCAGTAATTAAGTATAAAAATAAAAAAGGAAATATTCAAACATGCCTAACAAATGTATTTTAAAATTATCTCTGTGACTCTCTTGGAAATTACCTGATGATATGATCCTCAAAAGGATGAAACAGACCAGAAAGAGACCAACTTGGGGTCCAAAACACAATGAATCTAAAGCAAGACAGGAAAGGGGAATTCTCAGGATGGTGGCGAACAAAACTCCCAGGGAATCGCTATACGGAAGCCCAGGGAAGGATGGGTCTAGGATGGAACCAGAGACAGAAGCTCCAGGAGGGAGGTCCCAGGGGATAGGAGTGGGAGAAATGAAATAATGGATTTTATACATTTGACAAAGTATAAAATAAGTCTTTACACTTCATTGTAGATCTGGAGAGGAATTAATCAGCATACAGAACACCAAGGAAAACAAAATATTAGTAATAATTAACCACAGGAAAAATTTTAAGTGACCAAATAAACAATTATTTATACTACTTAATTCAGCAGTAAGCAATATTTTTACAGTCATAATAATGTAACTGTGGACCATGGTTTTACGTATTAGAATTGCTGAGGTTTCAAAGATCTGAAAGTGGCTTCCCCTAGACAAAGGGATTGATGGGGTCGGGTAGACAGATGGGGTAAGGGACCACTGATGTACTTGATTAGAAAAAGTTGAATAATGCCCAAAGATATGTATGTATATACAAAGCAGTGAAAATTCAGTTTAAAAACATACTAATAAGTAACATACCCATTGTAGGACACATTAATAGAAAGAAAGTTGTTCAATTAACTTATTTGGAGACCTCTTGATACTTGCCAAAAAATACTTATAAGGAACAAATCATAAAAATGTTCCAGATAACATTAAAATAGATGTTCGTAGTCACCACCAAAAGAAATAATACAGTATATTTTAACCTTGGCTTGAAAACCATTAAAGAAAAATCTTCCAAAAAAAAGAGAAACTTTCCATACTGAAATTACCAACTACAAACTACCAGACCATGTGAAGGTATGGAGTTACAGTCATCTTACCTAGAGGATGAGGAGTTGGGGAAATGTGTAATCGCAAAAGAATCCGCCCCCCAACACGGAGTATGTTACCTTTCCCTCCAATGTGTAGTTAGTTCAATAAATGATTCTAAGTAAAATTAACTGAGGAAACTATTAGAATAAAATTACATGTATAAAATTACGTGTATGACAGCCACAAATGGAGCAAAATAGGATCCCGAAAAATGACAACACTAGAAAGAGTAAACTTCCACCTATCAAACCAAAACAATGCGTACAGAAATATCAGCTGAAGAACAGCAAAATCCTGGGACCTCAGAATCCTTCAGAAATGAACTATTACGGAACAGTAATATTCTGGAACATGCGAACAGAAAAGAGAACAGAAAGTCTAGATCCTTCTTAGTGTCATGTATCTTTAAAACATTTTAAGTAAAACTTTTTATGAAATATAAATACCACTCACTCTGGAAATGGAATAAACACTTTTTTCTTCATTATGCAGAATCTTTAAACAAAAATTAACTAAAGCTGCAGACAATTTAATTGCTGTGGAAAGAACACTTAAAATGTATTCTCAAAGACAGCAGAGCACACATTTTGGAGGCACTGTTGGTACTCAAATCCCTACTCTGCCAATGACCTCGTCAAAGTTATTTAATATCATTGTGTCTCAGTTTCCTTATCTATAAAGTGGTTTACCTATCTCATGGAGTAACCATATGGATTAAATGAATTTCTGACTGCAAAGAGTTTAGACTAGAGCCTCGCACATAAGCGTTATACATGTACTGAATTTCTCCAATCAAAAACAGTCTTCAGTGAAGATTGGAATCTGCAGAAGGAAAGCTTCAGAATGAGTCCACTGGAAAAACACTTGCTAAATCGGTAAATGCTAGTAAAGCTTATATGATAGATAATATATTTCTATTGTGCCTTTCACATAGGGTAACCATAAGCTAAGTTTTTCTTTCAATATTTTATTAATTATCAATTCATGTATTCAACCAAAAAATATTTTGGAAGGCAAGCATTCCTCTGGGTCCTTTGCAAACACTACCTTATTCCATTCTCACACAGAAGACAGTCTCTTAAACTCATTTAGGTGTTCTCCCCTCTACTCAATCACTTCTTTAAAAATCTTCTATAATCTTCCATTTTAGTTAACCTAATAAAACACCGCACCTCCCTTTTACAACCCTAAAAGACATCTGTTACTTTATATTTTCTTTTACATCTAAAGGCAAACCAAAGAACTGGCAGTCACTCTAAGTTCTGCTCATATCATTTATTCAAACTATATAAAAACTCAACCTTAACAGATTCCACCCACAATTTAGAGCTTCTATATAGCTTTTTTTGGTCTTCTAGCCTTAACCATGACAGCCTAAGTTTGCCAGACATCTAAGGAAAGCACCTAACATGGAAGGTAAAGAAGATGTTTAAAAAAACAAGTGAGGCCAGGCGCGGTGGCTCACGCCTGAATCCCGGCACTTTGGGAGGCTGAGGCAGGCAGATCACCAGGTCAAGAGATCAAGACAATCCTGGCCAACATGGTGAAAGCCCCTCTCAACTAAAAAATACAAAAATTGGCTAGGTGTGGTGGCACATGCCGGTAGTCCCAGCTACTTGGGAGGCTGAGGCAAGAGAAAATTGCTTGAACCCAGACGCAGAGGTTGCAGTGAGCCAAGATCATGCCATTGCACTCCTGCCTGGTAACAGAGTGAGACTATGGCTCAAACACACATACATATACACACACACACACACACACACACACACACACACACACAGACAAGCTAGAAGATGCCAAGGTTATTCCGGGAGGGTAAAAACATCATTAATACCCTCAGAGGGAAAATTTATTGAATCCATGAAACAAAAATAAAATACTATTTTTTAAAAAGGAATGTTTATAGAACAAACAAAACTTCTTGGAAACTAAAAGCATGATAATGAAAAATAGAAACTCAGCAGAAGGTAGGAAAAAATAAGGCTGATAAAATGTTCTAGAATGTAGAACAAAGCCAAATAAATTAAAAATGGGTTGGGGGGAAGAAAATTAGAGGACGGGAACTATGAACATCGAAACAATAAAAGTTCTGAATCAGAAAACAAAGGGAATAAAGTAAGTAAAGAAATAATTCAAGAAAATTCCCAGAAATCAAAACATGACTGAAACAACACATCAAGTGTCCAAGAGAACACATGAAAGCAGATCTACACTGAGACATAATGCTCTGAAATTTCAGAACCATAGAGACAAAGAAGATATTCCACAATCTTCCAGAGAGAGGAAGGGGAAGCACAGGTCACATACAAAGGTTTAGAAATCTGAATAACTTAGGAACATCTGAATAGCACCGTCTGCAGCAATCAACATTCTTTTTTCTTCTTCTTCTTGAGACAGAGTCTCACTCTGCTGTCCAGGCTGGAGTGCAGTGGTGCGATCTCAGCTTACTGCAAGCTCCGCCTCCCGGGTTCACGCCATTCTCCTGCCTCAGCCTCCCAAGTAGCTGGGACTACAGGCGCCCGCCACCATGCTCTGCTAATTTTTTGTATTTTTTAGTAGAGACGGGGTTTCACCGTGTTAGCCAAGATGGTCTCGATTTCCTGACCTCGTGATCCACTCACCTCAGCCTCCAAAAGTGCTGGGATTACAGGTGTGAGCCACCGCGCCCAGCCAGCAACCAACAATGTTTTCAAGTCTAGAGTTCAATATTTGGCCAAGCAGTGAACCAAATATGGAAGCAAATAAAGACATTTTCAAATATGCAAAGTTTCCTAAATGTTTACTTCCCAGCTATCTACTCTCAAGACCTACTTACTAGAAGATGAGGTCTACCAAAGTGAGAAAATAAACCAAGAAAGAGGAACAAACAGGACAAGGGCACAGGAGATCCAACAGGGGAGAGTAGTCAAGGAAATCCCAATGGGATGGCAAAGGAAAATGCCAAGAGGACAGATGTACACAAACCATGGAAGGTGGCCAATCCAGAACCAAGTACTGACTCATGCCCAAAATCTCCACATTTTATTTGTGTGAGCCTGGACCAGATTCTCATCTGTATTTTATCTTGGCTCCACATGCTTTACTGCTGGCATCAGTTAAAG
>NW_020258423.1:0-6313 GCF_003255815.1 Theropithecus gelada | reverse complement strand
CAGCCTCATTTTCCTAGCCCTCACTCAAAGTGGAGTCGCTCTGGTTCAAACACCTCTGACAGGACAACTCGAAACGGGGACTGCCAAGTTATAGGTAGATTTTTAAATGTTCTGATTGCCAATTGGTTGAGTTATTATCAATAGAAAGGAATGTCTGGGTTATGATAAGTGGTTATAGAAACCAAAGTTTTATCATACAGAAGAAGCCTCCAGACAGCAGGCTTCAGGGAAAATAGACTGCAAATTTTTCTTATTAGACTTAAGGTCTGTGTTGATGTTAAATGTTTGGTGGACTTTTCCTGAATTCCCAAAGGAAGGAGGGTATAATGTGGCATGTCCAACCTTCCGTTCTCATCATAGCCTGAACCAGTTTTTCAGGTTAACTTTTTGGAATACCCTGGTTGAGAAGAGGGGTCCATTCAGATGGTGGGGGTGGGGACTTCGAATTTTGTTTTTGTTTTAAACAACCATCGCGGATCACAGTTGGGGTGCACTGTGTTTCAGATTATCCCCTGAACACATAAAAGGCAGTGTTTCCTTCTGCACTCCTTTTCTTTAATGTAGATATGGAAGATGTCATCCTTCCCATTGGACAGAGTCATAGTCAGTTACTCATCACTAAAGCCAAGCAAGTCTCCGTCCTCATTGAAGCACTGTGCCTGGAAGCTTCCTGACTGGCTGCAGCCACAGGAGCAGGGCAGCTGCCAGGTTCAGCAGCTGCTCTCTTGGCCCAGGCCAGGCACAGCCTGGGCTTCCTCCTTGGCCTCAGTGCTAGAATACAAACTGATACAGTAGATCTGATACACTACAACTTGCTCATCTGGAAGGTGGGGCTTCATAGTATGTAAAGTTATCGTCTGTGGTTAAGGAGCGGGAACCCAGAGGAGCTCTTAGCAATAAAAAATTTTAAAAAATTAAAAAAATAAAGCAATTCCTGTAATCTTTACAGTTAGAGTTGTTTAATGTATTCTTGGGTTTTCCACATTCCCCCATACATTTTGAACTTTTAAACAGAAAAATAAACTGTTTTCTCTAGAAGATCAAAACATAGCATTAAAATGAGGAATATTGTTAGTATTTTTTCTCATTTTCATATGTTTTGATCTTTAAACATTTACTTGGAGTAATAAAATCTAAAATGTAAGAATTCAATACAGAAACATTTTATAATTTTTTGAAATCCAGTGCAATTAAAATAATTGCAAAGCTTATACTGGAAAATTGTCATTTATAATCAAAGTCAACTCAATTTTAATGGTGGCCCAGTAGCAAGATCCCTAGAATAGTAACTGTAGTTGCACAAATGTCTTCCTGCTTCTATCACCAGTAGGAATGATTACTTTCTGATTTGTATTTAAAATTCATAGAAACATGCTTTTCAAAGGCTTTCTAGTAAATGGCGTTCATTTTAAAATGTAAAGAGCTTTCTATTATTTGGAAAGACAGAGCAGTCTTTTTTTTTTTTTTTTTTTTTTCATGTCAATAGCCAACTCCCTGACAGATATCAAGATAATGGTGTCAGTTCATATCGTTTTTCCAACCTTCCTGCTATAGAAATGGTGAATTTCAAAGAAACACTTTAAATACAATTTTACCAACTTTTCTATAATTTAGTACTGAGCAGTATATGTAAGAAACCATTCTGTTCTTATGTACATTGTATATAAGCCATCTCTTTACTCTAAATAAGAGGGCACTATTTAAGACACTTCTCATTTAAAATATTCAAACTTTGTGTTCTGTCAGGAAAGTGTAAAACGCTGAGATCAAGTTATATTTGGGAAAGATAGTTTATATCACTTTTTAACAAAGAGGCAGGGACTCAATATTTGAAAGGTGGGACATTGCTCTGAGAAGCAATTTTGACCAAAGTGATAGTGATTATTTTTTAATGAGTATTTTTTAGTGACTAGAGTTTAGGGTAAAATTGGTAGAAACTAGGTAATCTTTGGATAACAGTTACTGTCATTTTTTTAAGCTACCCAATATGTGACTCTACATTGCTTTTTCATATTTCAGCTTCAACTAGATTTTTAAAACACACACACACACACACACACAGGATTTCCGGAAAACATTGCTATACTCACTGCCTATAGGAAATTAGTATACAAACCTGTACCATCTATATGATGAAGGAGTTAAGATTATTTGATGGTGGAGAATATAATGACATACTATAATAAACTGTAAAAATCTTAGATGTTTCCAATGATATGCATAAAGTTAAGACATTCAACTGAGAATTAAATCCAGATAATCAAAAGAAAGACAGTTATCAGTCACACGACCAGTTTAAATTGTAGAGGCAAGAAAATATAATAGCTAAGATTGAAAAGCATTTAAAAGTATGGCACATCATTTGAAAACTATGTAGTAATGTATCCAGCTCTTACCATGAAAATGAAATGGGTTTCCAGTAGTTTTATGCTATAACTTGTTAAATTTCCAGGTGAAACAATGCTTGGAAGCTATGGTTTGATTTAAATTACAGTACTAAAATACACATAAAATGACACAGTTCAGTAAAAGGAAAATGTCTATTTAAATTCAAGTTTATTTAATTAAAAACCATTCATTAATGTATTCATTTGTAATACTAGTGTTTGGAAAAACTTTACAGAAGAACGTTAAATAATATATTAGAATTGAACAGAGAGGGATGATGGAATATAATGTAACATTCGAAAAATTTTGTTTACAAACCATGTGAAAGCATATCTTACATATGTCACATGGATTTGAACTATATATCACTAAAGATCCATAGGAACTATTCAATTCCTGTTCAGCTGAACAATTTAAACTTATTGATGCATTAATAAGACATTCTCACAATACATATAACATGCGCTGATTTGCTAACCACTACATTTTCTGAATTATTTTAGCTGAACTAATGCTTAATCAATACAACACATTATTTCTCAGATAAAAAAAAAATGTGTGACTATCTCCTAGTTTTCAAAAATTCTTTATTGAGGCCCAATTTTGCTAAGGTCGGCATCACTATATTTTAGTTCTCTGCACAAGAATGATTTTTTTTTTCTAAACAAATAACAACGACACAGGATACTTTTGGTGCCTCTTTGCTAGGCAGAAATCTTCGTGGCCAGCAGTGTCTCTGTCTGGGCTTTGCTCGGCTCTGGGCTTGCGGCTGGATACGCTCTGCCCACTCAACCCAGTGGGCGGCACTCGGCTGGTGCTACCACCCTGGATTCTGCAGCCATTATGGCTCTGAACTCAGCCCATACCTGGCCGGGCATGCTGTGACCTGCTTCTGCCTTGGGTCCCGGCATCTAGACAAGGGGAACGTGATGGCATCTGAAAACTTGGAGATGCCAGCAACCGTGGAGCCCCAAGGGGTGTTGTAGCTCTTGCCTAGGGAGTCCCGAGGTCTTAACCCTCAAGGACTATTACAGTTCTCCCTCCTTCCCGCCACCCACAGTGTTGAATTAGAGGGCGTATTACAGTTCATTCATGTTACAGCTCATGCTCCTCCCCGCTGCCTGCAGCATGGCGAACATGGGGGAGTGCTACTGCTTGTTCATGTTACAGCTTGTTCCTGCTGACCACAGCTCGACGAACGCGGCATGCGTTGCCCAGCGGCTTTTTCTCCTGCATCGCTCAGTGATCCGGAGGGAGGGTTACAGTGTTGTAGCTCCTTTCGCACCTACTCAGCTGGTTCCAGATTCTTGCCCCACATCCAAGAGGAATGAGATATGTGGATACTGGAGATTAAGCAAGCTGGAGAAGTGTGTTATTGAGTAACAGAAGGAAAACTCAGCAGAGAGGGGACCCGAGAGCATGTAGCTCTCTGTTTGAGAGGGGCCCTGAAAGTGGGTAGTCTCCTGTGTGGCATGAGTCTGGAGCTTTTGTGAGGTTTGAAATGAGGAGCTGTGGGCTGTAGGTAGCCTTGGAAAAGGCAACATTAGATTTGAAAGAAAGCATTATTCAGAAAGAACCAATCGAGAAAGAGTGGGTAAACAGGAATAGAAGTTCTCACTCTGCTAGAGGGATTTATCCGGAACCAGCAGCCCAGTTTTCAGGCTCCATGCTGTCTTTGGCTTGAAGGTCTGGTTTCGCCAGGGACCTACCCCTGTCTGCCTAGAAATTTGTCTGTTTCCTGCAGCTATCAAGAAGTATAGAGGTGTGACCTAAGTGCCATGATTTAAAGGATTGTGTAATTTCCCTTATATATCAGGGAATTTCTCTGAGGACATGGGCAGGAAAATTTGATGGAATAGAAGCCAAAAGAAAACTAGTCTATGTGATATATGTGATATGCACTCTTCAGAATATTTTGCATATATTAATTTATTTAATCTTCAGCAAAATTTCTTTAGACTGGTATCATGATCTTGTTTGTTTTCTAAATGAGTTAGTCAAGGCACAGAGTTTTAATAATTTCATCAGATTCTCAAGTTTGTAAATTGCACATGTGTCTAGGCAGACTAGCTTGACTAGCTTCAGTGCCCATTTTAAAGCGCTAGGTTTATGCTGATTCTGACAGCTCTTGCTATGGTTTGAATGTGTTTGTCCCCTTCAAACTTCATGCTCAAATTTAAATCCCTCTAAAATTCAGATGTTGCTGGTTTGATGGTATTAAGATGTGGGGCCTAGGGGTAATTAATTCACGAGGGTTCCTTCCTCATTAATGCAGTTAAGGGCCTCATAAAAGAGGCTTCATGCAGCCTTCAACTAGCTTTCCCTTCTACCTTCTGTGCACAGTAAGAAGGCCCTCACCAGAGCAAATGCTGGCATTTGATCTTGTCTTCTCAGCCTCCAGAAATCTGAAGGAAAAAAAATCTGTTTATTATACATCACCCAGTCTCAGATATTTTGTCACAGCAGCACAAATTAACAAAGAAATACACTAATAGATAGGTAAACCAGAGAGACCACACTCTCAGAAGCTTGGACCCAGAACATCAATGAAGAGGAAACCAAAACGTATTAAACACACTTTAAACACATTAATTGCAGGTGGAATTGACACAAAGTCTTTGTAATGAGCTAACTGGCTGCAGTATGATAATGACATGCTGGTGCATAAAAATTTGATAAAAACTGGGCTGGGCACAGTGGCTCACCTGTAATCCCGGCACTTTGGGAGGCCGAGGTGGGCAGATCACCTGAGATCAGGAGTTCAAGATCAGGCTGGCCAACATGGTAAGACCTTCTCTCTACGAAAAATACAAAAAGTTAGCTGGGAATGATGGTGCACACCTGTAATTCCAGATACTCAGGAGGCTGAGGCAGGAGAAACATTTGAACCTGGGAAGCAGAGGTTGCAGTGCGCCAAGATCACACCACTGCACTCCAGCCTGGGCAACAGAGTGAAACTCTGTCTGAAACAAACAAACAAACAAATATGATAAAAACTGGCCAAAAATGGAGTTTAAAAACTTGGTCTCTATCAACTTTGAGAGACTCCTAATATCCAAAGGTAAGACGATTTGAGTATTGGTTAGAATAGTAACTACAATGGTTTAATACATTTGAGTGTGTTTAAATCTGTGAGTTCACAGTGATTAGTGATTGCTTTTATTAAATAGTTAACTGGGTAACAATAATTTGAAAAACTTGAAAGAAAACATCTTAATCATATATCCTGGCTTTCTTTCATGAATTTTTATGAACTTTATCTCAGTGTATTTAAATATTTGTGAGTCTCATTTTCTTTTCATATAAACTGTTCTGAATATAAATGAATGATATAATTATTATAATACTATATTTCAATTCCAATGAAATAATGTTGCTAATCGATGATTGTAAATAGTTGAAAAAATGGAGTAAAAAAGATGTTGTGTACCTCTTCATAGAAAAACACAAGACCATGAAGAGATTTTGCCAAACATTAAGAATTTTTTTTTCAAATATTATAAATTAATTTTATTGGTGAAATAATGGAATTCCTTTCCAGGTGCACTTTATACAGTACTATACATTATAAACTGATTTAAATTCAAGAAATCTCCAATTAAAAATGGAGTTTTCAAAACTACAACTAAAACAAATTTCAAGTTTTATGTTTCATTGGTGTTCTAATTTCCAGCATCTCTGGATATATTTCCAGCATCTCTGGAAGGACTAGAAATAACATCTAGTCCTTTAGTGCATTAAAACAGTAGTGAAAAAATATACCTTAAAATTTATATTTAATTGTCATGAGACCCCAAGAGTGGGTGAATTCTTTTTACTATAAACCTCCATAATTATCTGTCACCTCTCATTCATAAATTGCATTACACTTTAGTAATCTATTTAATGTTTACTGTTGAGTTTTATGCTCTATGACTGAAGGGTA
>NW_020258422.1:0-6315 GCF_003255815.1 Theropithecus gelada | reverse complement strand
GTTTTTCATCAGGAGACAAATATTTACTTATTATAGTGCCTAGTTAGGTAGTCATAAAATAAATATTTACCCAACAATTAAAAACAAAATGTCAACTCCTTAGGGCCTTCTAATGATGTTGGCACCAAGAGTGCATTGAGTATGATGGGTCATTGTTTAAAGAAGTATTATTAATTAGAAATGCCATTATATAAGAAGCATAAATATACCTAAGTGATTATACAAAAATAACTCTTGGAGACATTGAAAATTCACTTTAATATTTCAATAGGAAAACATACGTAAGACTGACATGTTTATATTTTAAAAAGGAATATTTGTTCCCTTCACATGTCAGTTAGCTGCAAAACAGAAGTTTATAGTTAAAAGAGATGCATCTTGAGCTATTTTATTTGTGTAAAGGCTGTGGAGAAAGCAGCTTTGACGTTTTTTTGTTCAAATAATATGAAGAAAATCTATACTCCAAAATATTAGTTGGTATATTGTACATTATAATTCAAACAAAAGGATGACATGTTTAGAATATGTAAATTTGAATTTCTTTATCAGCTAACAATAAGGAGACCACGGAAAAGTGTTCATGTGGGATTCCAACAGTTAGGAGAAATGAAAATGCCTCTGCTGAATTTGTCATGGTTGATCTCTATATCATATCAATCAACAAAGTTTAAAACCTTGTACATGTATATCAGTTATTAAAATTGGGGAACACTTACGCTAGTATCCAACATTTCTGACATCCTGTCAGTCAGGCTCACTTTTATGCACCAAACTCAACTATCTAATTCAGCCTAATATGTAAATTGCAAAACAACCAAAAAAAATGTTTTTAGAGCAAGTGAAGAGATTGGGGAAGGTAACCAAATATTCCAATTTGACTGAGTAGTGTTCCAGGCATTAATTCATTTGCACCTAACTATAGAATGTAAATGTATATTGATTTAGTCTGGGAATAAAAGTACCTTACATTTTGGAATGCTCGCTTATATTGGATCAGTGAATTATTTAAACAAATGACTGAGGTGTCAAAATAAGCTACTAAAGAATGCCAGATGGCCCAGACTTATCTTCTCCCAGTAAATGCCTGTCGGTAACAAGCAAGATGATTTGAATAAAATAAATTATGGTCCTTAAAAGGGAAACTTATTCAACCTGAAAACTAAAGACAGATTCAGTGTTTATTGTATGCAAACAAATCTCCTGGCAAAGAAAAAATATTTTCATTCATGTACATAACCACAGCGGTAAGAGAGGCATATGCTCTTATTTAAATGTGTTGGTGGAAATTTTGTACTAAAATGTCTCATTCATTAGCATCAAATGTTAAAATTTCCAAAGGAGGGGTTTTATGTCTTTTCTGATTTTTTATTAAAAATTTTTAAGGTTTCAACTGAAAATCATGTTGCTTTCCTAAAAATTTTAATTGGGTCCATTCTTCGAATTTGCTTCAATGATACGAATGTGGTCACTAATAAAACAAAAAGCAATAAAATCAGAGAGAAATCTATCTTTCCAAAATTGGTTTCAAAGGCTACATATCCACTAATAGCTAAGTGATTTTAAATAAGAGGGTATGCCTTGTCAGATATTCCTAGATCACTGTAACAGAAATGAACATTCAAAAAAAGACCTGTGAATAAATACGAACGTTGACATGGTAAAGATGTCTTTATATGTCAGTGGTACATGGTGCTGGGAAAACAGGTTGACTGTATAAAAAAAGTAAGACTGAATTGCTAGCTAATGAAGATCTCTGATAAATGAAAGACCCAAACGTAAGCAGGAAGACTGTAAAATCAGAGAAGGAAATTCACACCTGTATCATTGTAAATTAGGGTAGAAAGAGAATCTTTAATAGGATGCCAAAAGTGCTCAACAGAAGGTAGAATATTATATGTAAATTGCTTAGTAGTAAATGGATGTGTAGAGAATACACTCAAATCATCTGACTTCAAAGATAGCCTTTAACTACCACATGATACTTGGTTTTGTGCCATTATATAGCTTGGATTACAGAAGTACAGAGGATAATCAGTTATAAATCAATGATTTTATTTAAGCTGCTTCCCCAAGTGGGGAAGCACTTCCTCGGGGGAATTTCCTCTTCCACTGGCAATGGGCTGTATTCTCAACTTTAATGTCCGTTGTTCTTAATATTGATCATACTTTTTGCCACTCTTCTGATAGGTATATACATATATCTTACTGTTGTTTTTATTTACTTTAATTTGATAGTATAGTTTTTTAATTTTGAATAAGGTTCAACAGTAATTTGGACTGTCTCTTCTTTGAAATTTCTGGTCATCATCCTTTGTCATTTTATAGCAATTTCTCAACATGTTCTTATTAATTTTTAGAAGTTTCTGATTTATTCTAGATAATGTCTCATTAGTTTTAATATTTTTACTATCTTCTCCAAGACTGCCATCAGTTTGTTACCTGTTTCTGTGGTTGTCTTTCATTAAAAAATATAATGTAGTCAAGTTAGGCAATTTTTTGCTTGTCATCAGACATGACATAGCAAAGTGCTCCTTGAACATTAACCCCTTCACAGGTCTACAGAGAATTGAAAAAGTATTTATCTAAAGTGCTTGTAAAAGTTATTTCCATTAAACTTCGGGCTCAGATATTTAGTTTTTTAGGTTGTGTAATGCCCCTTTCTATCTCTATAAAAGGTAATTCTACAGAGTGCACTATAAAGATCTCTGACCTAGGATTGATAAGACATGGTTTTTAAGCTTCACTCTGCAAAAGAAGCCATATATCCTTGGGCAGAACCTCAAATATCCCAGAGTACTTCTTTTAAGTAAATATAAGTTAATAATTTTTGCCATGTCTAATTCATTCATTTGTTCTTATTATTAAATAAAGTGATTGATATAAAAATACTTTGGTTTATAAACAAAGAACACACAATTTTTAATACAGCCATTTTATAAACTCCACTGAAATATACAAAAAGGGAGCCAAATAACATATACCATGTTAATTTTTGCATCGATTAAATTTAACAAGGATGTAGTTCTCCAAACACTATACATTCAAGGAAATCCCAATCAAATTTAAATTGCTTTTCTTTTTTCTTCTCATTTTGTTACACAAGTTTATTTAAAAAAAAATTTTTATTATACTTTAAGTTCTGGGATACATGTGCAGAACGTGCAGGTTTGTTACATAGGTATCCATGTACCATGGTGGTTTGCTGCACCCATCAACCTGTCATCTACATTAGGTATTTCTCCTAATGCTTTCCCTCTCCTTGCCCTCCAGCCACTGACAGGCCCAGGTATGTGATGTTCCCATCCCTGTGCCCAAATATTCTCATTGTTCAATTCCCACTTATGAGAGTAGTATTTACATACCTTTTATGTCTCAGTTTCCCCTTTTGAAAAATTAGGATAGTAATGAAATTTGCCTCATAAAATAATTTTTTAAATAAAGTGAGTTTATAGATGTAACATATTTAGAAAAAAACAGCATGTTATAAATAAAAAAGAAAGTATAGACTAAGAAATATGAAAGAGTATATCTATCAGGGTATATATATCGATCAATGATTGTTGAAGCAGGAAGTTGGAAGTATCCTAGATGTCCATCATTAGGAGAATGAAAAAATAATATGTAGCTAGTGCATATTACAAAATATTAGTTAGTTGGTAGGATTGGTTATTTTGAGCAAAAAGAGTAGATCTTAAATATTTTTTTTTCTTTTTTTTTGAGACGGAGTCTTGCTCTGTCACCCAGGCTGGAGTGCAGTGGCCGGATCTCAGCTCACTGCAAGCTCCTCCTCTCGGGTTCACGCCATTCTCCTGCCTCAGCCTCCCCAGTAGCTGGGACTACAGGCACCCGCCACTTCGCCCGGCTAGTTCTTTGTATTTTTTTTTAGTAGAGACGGGGTTTCACCGTGTTAGCCAGGATGGTCTCGATCTCCTGACCTCATGATCCGCCCGTCTCGGCCTCCCAAAGTGCTGGGATTACAGGCTTGAGCCACCGCGCCCGGCCGATCTTAAATATTTAGAGTAACTTTAATCAAAAACAAATGCCAAACTTTTTATTTTAGATTGGACATGTAAAGACCTTGGAAGTTATGGCTGTCATCTTTCTATTACCCACACAACAGGTGGGTTCAATTGTTTGACAACTGACAGTCCAGTAACCACAACCAAGGAAGATTTAACAAGGGGGCTTTATTACATGCAACAAGTAAAGAGGGCACTGGGGATAAGTCCCCAACATTGGCTCCCTGAGTGAGGGTGAAAACAGGGCTTATCTTAGGTTGGTTGGCTGAGTTATTGTATGTAGAGGTGGATTAAAAGCAGTGCAGATGCAGTTGTTGGTCATTCTTCTACATATGTCACATGTATAGAACATGGTGAATAAGCTCCTCCCTGGTGGGGTTTTTGGTATGTAGTCAGGAGAGGTTGCCCAAGGCTTATCTCCAACTCAGGTATTTCTGGATCCAACCGGATTTTGTTTTGCAGGGACTGGGCTTCTTCCTGGAAACTTTTGGAACAAAAATTCAAGGTGCAACATTTATAAGTGGGTACTTTTTCACATTGCATAGCCCCAAACCCAGGGATCCTGAGTTAAACTTACATCAATAATAAAAAACAACCTGAACAAACTGAAAATCGAAAACTCTTCTTAGATCCAGTGGAGTATTGAGATTGCAAGTCATGCCTCTGTCCCCAAAACTTGACAGTGAGGCAGATAGTGAGAATCACAGATTACCAGGAGCAGAACTCTCCACTGGAGCCACTACTGGTATGACAATTATTTAAAAAATATGCAAAGAATGCTGAAAACTCAACAATAAGGGAATAAACAACCCAATTAAAGAGTGCACAAAAGATCTGAACGGGCATCTCACCTAAGAAGCTATACAAAAGGCAAATAAGCATATTAAAAATGCTTAACATCATATGTCATTAGGGAGTTACAAAGTAAAACAACAATAAGATACCACTAGATATCTATTAGAATGGTCAAAATCCAAAATGTTGACAATATCAAATGCTGGTGAGGAACTGGAACAACAGGAACACTTTCATTGCTGGTGAGGGTGGTATAGCCCCTCTGGAAGACGATACAGCAGTTTCTTAAAAAAAAAACTAAGCATACTCATTGGATCCAGCAATCATACTTCCCGGTATTTACTCAAATAAGTTAAGAGCTTATGTACACACAAAAATCTGCATGCAGATGTTTATAGCAGTTTTATTCATAATTGCCAAATCTTGGGAGCAATGCAGTTGTCTTTCAATAGATGGATGTATAAATAAATTGTAGTGCATCCATACACTAGAATATTATTCAGCAATAAAAACAGAACTACAAAGCCACTAAAATGCATGGAGTAAACTTTAATGCATATTGCTAAGTGAAATAAGCCAGCTTGGAAAGGCTAAAATCAGTGCAATTTGAAATATATGGCATTCTGGAAAAGACAAAAGTATAAGACAGTGAAAAGATCAGTGGTTGCCAGGGGTTGTGGGAAGAAAAGGGAAGGGTAATTAAATAGAACACATGGGATTTTTGGGTCGGTGAAACTGGTTCTGGGTGATATTATGGTGATGTTTACCTGACATTATGTGCACTTACTAAAACCCATAGAACTTTACAACCCAAGGAGTTAATCCTAATGTAAACTATAAACTTTAGTTAATAATAATGTGTTCATTATTTCTTCATTAATTATAATAAATATACCACATGATTGCAAGATATTAATAATTAGGATAAATGGGGTGGGGACCCCTTTATAATTTTTCAATAAAACTAAAACTTCTCTAAAAAAAACTTCTAATAAAGTTACTGGTATAGTTTGTATCTGCATCCCTGCCCAAATCTCATGTTGAACTGTGATCCCCAGTGTTGGAGGTAGGGCCTGGTGACAGGTGATTGGATCCTGGTGGTGAATCCCTCATGTCTTGATGCTGTCCTCATGATAGTAAGTGAGTTCTCACAAGAGCCGGTTGTTTAAAAGTGTGTGGCACCTCCCCCACTCTTTTGCTTCCTCTCTAGTCATGTGACGTACCTGCTCCCACTTCACCTTCTTCCATGAGTGAAAGCTCCCTGAGACCTCCCCAGAACCTGACAGATGCTGGTGCCATGCTTCCTGTACAGCCTGTAGAACTGTGATCCAATTCAATTTCTTTTTTTATTTAACTACCCAGTCCCAGGTATTTCGTTTTAGTTACACAAGAATGGCCTAACACAAATACCAACAAAGGAACACATGATATATACAAAATACATGGACACCTATCAAACTTGTTAAACTGAGGACTATATTAATAACTTACATCTCTGCCT
>NW_020258421.1:0-6317 GCF_003255815.1 Theropithecus gelada | reverse complement strand
CTCCGCTTCACTGACCTCAGATCCATCAATGCACTTGTTATTTCTGCCTATGCAGTCCCAATCTCTATGAGGTCACCACGTACTCTCATTTGCCCCTGGAGGTGTGTATGAATGGCCAGGGCTCCCCAGGTGAAGACTGGCGCGCCCCAGCTGTGCTGTCAAGTACTGACAGCCTCTGTGGGTACTCTGTGGCTACAGGGTCAAGCCCCAGGTTCTTCCCACCCCACTGCCTCACACGCAGGCTGTGGGTCACAGCACCTCCAGGCTGGGTGACAGATACTCCTGAAGAAGGCACAAACCACACCACCGAGAAGTCCCAGGTCTCTGTATCTTCTGAAGTGCCAAACCCTGCAGAGCGGGGGTGAACCTGACCACTGCAGAGGTCTGATGACTCCAGCTCTTCAAACCAAGGCCAAGCCCAGGGCCTCCAACGCCAGAGAGTTTGTGACACCTGCAGTGGCCAGCCATGGCTCCATGCTCCCTTATGCCACATAGTCACACCGCCACCCAAACAGGGGCTTCATTCTTTCTGGAACTAGCCTCTGAGTCACCTGCAGCCTGCCCCTTGCTTTGCCAGGCACAGACATGCATTCTGGGCAGGAGGAAAGGAAGGAGCACAGCTAGTACTTGGTAGGTGTGGAGAACCCGGAGGCGGGGTTGGGTAGGGCTGTGCAGGGATTTGGAGACAGTAGTGCAGAATCTCCAGCTAAGACAATGAACAGAAGCTGGAAGATACAGAAAAGCAGAGGACAAGAGGATGGAGTAGGGAAGGGAAGAGATGGGACCATACATGGGAAGGGGAAATTGAGGGAGAAAGCAATGAGAATGAGCCCATAAGTGAGGAGGAAAAACAAAAAGCATAGTCACAATCCAAATAATCGCAGTCTCAGCAGCCATGGGTCAGGGCAGCACCCCCATCCCCACCCACCCGCACAGCAGGCCAAGGCTGTGGCTGCACTCTACTCAGAGACCTGAGTGAATAGACCTAGGTCACCTGGGTGGCCACTGCCGCTGGGGCCCACATGCCTCTCCAGCTCATTGGAAGGGTCTGACTTACTACCCTTCCAGATGGGACCCACTCTCCCCAGCGACTCTGAGGCCACACTGTGTAGCACGTGCACACCACAGTGTTCCAAGAGCCCAGGGCTCACGCTGGGACATGCTGCCAGCCACGAAGACCTCAGATCCTGAGGCTCAGAAAAGAAACCAGTGGAGTGCGTTCCAGGAGAAAGACTGCCCAGAAAAGACACATGGGTCAATTGACTGGACTTCCCTGGGTTGTCTTGAGAAATTTACCCAGTTGGTATAAGTCATGATGAATTGCTATGTGTCTAAAACCCAATCAATATTCCCACCATGAGTGGTTCTCTAAAAACTGAGGACGACAGGTCCCAAAGGGTAGCACAGAGATGAGCACAGGGCCAGTCCACCAGCTCTTGCTCTCCACCCCCACAGTCTGGAGGTCAGCTGAGGAGGTGTGCCTATCAACTGACTCCTGGAGGCAGCCTCTCCTACTGCACCAGGAACTCACTCCCTCCAGACACAATGGGCTTTCAAAAGCAGGAACCCCCAAGGATATGGCCACAGTCATACACACTGAGAGGCAGCAGGAACCTGAGGCTGAGCTGGACCCCCGTCAGGATTCTCCAGCCTCCACACCCCACAGTGCCATGGTCTGCCAAATGACTACTTCAGCACAGCCAGAGCCAGCTTGGCGCACATCCTGCCCAGAGAGCACCATGTCTCCTGTCCAACCAGCATGCCTACTGTGCTCCACGTCAGGAGAAATCAGAATACACCTGCTAGACACCAAGACAGCAGAGAGTGAAGGAGCGGGGCAGGGAGGTGCTGCTTTCCATAACCTTGTGTCAGACCTGGGGCTAAGGGAAGAATCAGACACACAGTTGCCCAGTGTGGTCTCTGCCCTCACTTGCGGGAACACAGTGGCCTGCAGCACCATCGTCATCCTTACTGCCCACAGGGCCATTGGGCAGCAAGCACACATTCTGGACTCAACCTGGGTGAGGAAGATACCCCCAGGAGCCTCACTTCTTGCATCTGAAAATAAGTACTAGGAGGGACAGGCAGGAATTTCTGCATGGCAAATGCAGCACAGGCCCGGGCAAGTGGCAAGGGACCATGGAGGACACGGACCTCCATAGCTGCCTGTTCTCGGCTCCAACCCACCCAGTTTTCTCATATTTTGTGTTTTATCTCAACTGGAAGAGGCAAAGAGTGGAGCTTCTCTGGGTACTTGGTCCTGCCACTGCAAGTCATTCTAAGCAGGGCCCACCCACCCGAAGGTCTGGCCAAGAGTAAGTGAATGTAGAGAATGGAAAGGCGTTTCCTGCTCTCTACAGGGACAGCTACCTGCTCTTCCCCCTGACCCGCGAGGACACGGAATCTTCACAAGTGATAGCCCAGAAGAGCCTTTCTGGCTGGCCCTTGAACATAGGTGTGTTTCCACTCGCTCGGAAGGCAGGAGGAGCAACAGGAACACAATGCAGTGCAGCGGCTCCTGCCCCTGCCGAGCCATGAGCACATGCTGGAGCACTGAGAGCATCCCAGAGCCCACAGGAGGATACCCTGGGAATAAGCAGGTCCCCAAGCACTGGCCAGGCACATGAAGCAAGTCTGTGCTGGAAGCAGGAAGGGTGGTTTGTGACTCAGGAGGCCCAAGATGGGGTCCTCAGCTTTTCTCCCTTTTCCTCACATGTGATGCTGAGGGTGAGGATTTGGGGGACCCTGTACTCTGAGACAGCCTCCACACAGCAAAGCCTGAGGCCAGGGAACAGGCTGCAGAGACTGTGGCAGGAGACCCACAGCTCTTCCCCAGAACCATAGGAAGAGTGGTAGCATGCTCCTCTGAAATTTAACTCCATCATCCACAGAGCCTTCATTCTGGAGGAAGCTCTCAGGAATGTTGTCAGTGACAAAGCCAAAGTTTTCCAAGCACAGTGATGCAGATACCATGGGCACCAGACTACGTGGCTGATGCCGCCTCAGACAGGGTCCCAGATGTACGTGAGTGAAGCCACTCCATGGTATAGACTGGAGATCTACAATCCCCAGCTGCTTTTTTACTAATTAGTCCATGGGGGTGCTAGCTCTGGGGACTGCAACAGCAGGAGCGACCCAGGGCCTCCACCACCTCCATGCATCTGCCAGCAGTGTGCGGTCCAGAGAGGGAGCAGGGAGAGGTGAGGCGGAGGGAGAGGAGGCCGGCCAGGCCTCATGCAAGAGGGCACCAGCCCCCACCCACCATGAGAAGGGCTCTTGCTTATGCTCTGGGGGTTGCGGGGGGAGTGGGGTGGACAGGCAAAGGACACTCAAGGTCACCATAGCGAGCAGGGGTCCGCCCCCAGGCAACGCATGGGAAAATACAAAGGAACTGTTGGTTAGGAGACAGAAGAGAACATGGCTCCCAGAGACATCACAGCTCCCCGACCCCGAGAGCAAGAACACCACAACCTCATCTGTTTCCCTGCCAGGGAGGGGTTTCCAGAGAGGCCGGACCTCCAGGCTTCAAGTATCCACACATCAGGGTGGAACGCTCCTGCCCCCCCCAACCAGGAACTAGAGAACTTTGGCCACCTGTTGTTTGACTTCTGAGTGAGGGGTGGGTGGTGGGTTTTTATTCTCGCCACCAGCCTGAGCAAACTTCACTCAGAGGCAGGATGATAAGCAGTAGGGTGAGCAGAGTCAGAAGCAGGAGATGGGAAGAAAAATTGTGGAAACATACCTTGGCAGGAGGGGTCTGCATTTTTTGGTACATCTCCAAGGAATACTGGTGAAGCCACATTTCAACAAAACCGCAAAAAGCATTAGCTAGTCAAATTATTCTCAACAATGGTGCCAAGACCGTTCAGTGGAGAACGGACAATACTGCCAACAAGAGAGCTGGGAACACAGAATAGCCACATGCTTCTAGAACAATGAAGCTGGGCCCTTCCTTCACACCATCACCAAAAACTAAGTAAGTGACTCAAGGATAAGAACTAAAACCATAAGCTCTCAGAAGAAAACATGGGAGAAAGCTTCATAACACTGGATTATGCAATGATTAATTAGATATGCCCAAAGCACAGGCAATGAAGGGAACAAATAGACTAGACTTCATCAAAATCAACACTCTTGAGCATCAAAAGATACTACTGATGAAGTAAAAAGGCAGCCAGCAGGTGTGGCCATGCCTGTCATCCCAGCACTTTGGGAGACGGAGGCAAGTGGGTCGTTTGAGGCCAGGAGTTCAAGACAGGTCTGACCAACATAATGAAAACCTGTCTCTACAAAATACAAAAATTAGCTGGGTGTGGTGGGACACACCTATAGTCCCAGCTACTTCGGGGTCTGACGTGGGAGGATCGCTTATTCCCAGGAGTTTGAGGCTACAGTGAGCTGAGATTACACTACTGCACTCCAACCTGGGCAACAGAATAAGACCTTATCTCAAAGAAAAAGTAACTGAAGCGTCCACTGAGAGATGAGTGGATAAACACAACGTGTTACATCCACATAATGAAATACTCAGTCATAAAAAGGAAGGACATTTTGATACATGCTGTAACGTGGATTAAACTTGAGTCCGTCATGCTAAGTGAAACATGCTAGTCACACACAAATAAGTACTGTGTGCTGCAGATAAATATTCTAAATAAAGGAGTCAAATACATAGCGGAATAGTGGTTGCAAGGGGCTGGGTGGGGAATTGTTTAATGGTTCGGTTTCTTTTTTTTCACTAAAGATATGGGGATCTATGTTGGCCAGGCTGGTCTTGAACTCCTGGCCTTGAGCAATCCTTCCCTCTGTGGCCTCCCAAAGTGCTAGGATTACAGATGTGAGGCCCCCATAGCCTAGCCGATTCAGTTTCAGTTTTGCAAGGTGAAAATCATTCTGGAGATGCGATGCACAACAACGTGAATGTACTTTACTGACTGTACACTTGGAAATGGTTAAGACAGTACATTTTATGTATATTTTAGAATTAATTTTTTTCTTGATTTAAAAAAAAAGTGGCAGGTGTGGTAGCTCATACCTGTAATCTCAGCACTTTGGGAGTCTGAGGCAGGTGGATTGCCTGAGGTCAGGAGTTTGAGATCAGCCTGGACCAACATGGTGAAACTATGTCTACTAAAAATGCAGAAATTGGGCAGTCATGGTGACAGGCACCTGTAATCCCAGCTACTCGGGAGGCTGAGGCAGGAGAATCACTTGAATCTGCTAGGTGGAGGTTGCAGTGAGCTGAGTTCTCACCATTGCACTCCAGCCTGGGTGACAGGAAGAAATTCCATCTCCAAAAAAATTTGAAAAAAAAAAAGGCATTAATACTTTGGTACAGAAAACAGCAGAACCTTCCAATTCTGCTCTGTAAGCCTGTGTCATGGTCTCCTGCCCACTTCATGGCCAGCACAGCCCACAGTACACACACCCGAGAGCCATTTGGGCACCATGGTCCCCTCTGAACAGGGGTCATGGCTCCTACCATTCCACCCCTCGAGGAAGCTGTGAAATGGCATAGAGGCTTCAAAAAGTGCAGCACCCCACATACTAAGAGTTATGTACAAGGTAGGAGAAAGAATCCTATCTTACCTACATGCCAGGCTGTCAACAGTGAGGCTGTGGCTACTAGGTCAGCCCTAGGATCCAGTGTCAGAAGCAGTACCTGCTGAATCTCTCTGAGGTGTGCCTCGAAGACATAGCCAGGACCTGGGAGATGGCCAGCACTCAGGAGATGAGCCAGCCCATACCATACTGAGAGGCTGGAGCCCTTCTGGGCAGACAAAGGACTCTGTCACCTACTACTTGCATGCCTTGAATTAATGGAAGGCCTGTGGATGCTGCACAGATCCCTAACTATTCAATGTCATAAAAATGTTACTGGGGCAGGGCTTAATATCCACGTGATGGTAATCACAGGAAACATCTCCAACAACAAGGGAGATGGAAACGAAAAGACTAACAATTATATCACCACGGGCAAGAAGAAACTACTCTCATGGACAGGGGATCCTGGGATGAAAAACATCATCAATGACCTATAAGTTAGAAGGTGGGCAGATAGATTTTCATGTTTTCTGAATGTCATAGCAGGAAAATACCAACAATTTAGAATCAGCCCCTGGCTGAGGGGCGATCTCTGGGATTCTGCCCCACATAGTGGAAGGTGGCTGAACAGTTTTTTTTTTTTTCTTTTTTCTTTTTTCTTTTTTTCTTTCCTTCTTTTCTTTTTCTTTTTTCTTTTCTTTTTCTTTTTTCTTTTCTTTTTTTTTTTTTTTCAGTTGCAATCTAGCTCTGTCACCCAGGCTGGAGTGCAGTGG
>NW_020258420.1:5661-6317 GCF_003255815.1 Theropithecus gelada | reverse complement strand
TTTTTTTTTTTTTTGAGACGGAGTCTCGCTCTGTCACCCAGGCTGGAGTGCAGTGGCCGGATCTCAGCTCACTGCAAGCTCCGCCTCCCGGGTTCACGCCATTCTCCTGCCTCAGCCTCCCGAGTAGCTGGGACTACAGGCGCCTGCCACCTCGCCCGGCTAAGTTTTTGTATTTTTTTAGTAGAGACGGGGTTTCACTGTGTTAGCCAGGACGGTCTCGATCTCCTGACCTCGTGATCCGCCCGTCTCGGCCTCCCAAAGTGCTGGGATTACAGGCTTGAGCCACCGCGCCCGGCCTTGAATTTCATTTATAACTTTAGTGAGCATTCAGCAGATTTTTAGAAAAATATGGACAGACAAGTTCGTTTCTTACGTACAAAAAACCCAGAACTTGAAAGTGGCAAAGAGCCTGAGACAGACCGTCGTAAAACTGGAGCAGTGAGGAGGCGCATGAGGCGAGGAAACGCGTGAGGCCAGGAAACGCGTGAGTGTAAGCTCTGGACCCTCCCTCCAGCTGTAAGGCAGAGCTTCCTGGGTTCCCCCGGGGCTCTTAAAGAGTCCTGGAGTCATCTTTGGCCTCCTTGTGTTTTACCTGCATCTGTCCTGGGCTTACTCAACAGCTGTCTTTTTTTTTTTTTTTTTTTTTTTTTTTTTTT
>NW_020258420.1:0-5565 GCF_003255815.1 Theropithecus gelada | reverse complement strand
TTTTTTTTTTTTTTGAGACGGAGTCTCGCTCTGTCACCCAGGCTGGAGTGCGTGGCCGGATCTCAGCTCACTGCAAGCTCCGCCTCCCGGGTTTACGCCATTCTCCGGCCTCAGCCTCCCGAGTAGCTGGGACTACAGGCGCCGGCCACCTCGCCCAGCTAGTTTTTTGTATTTCTTAATAGAGACGGGGTTTCACCGTGTTAGCCAGGATGGTCTCGATCTCCTGAACTCGTGATCCGCCCCTCTCGGCCTCCCAAAGTGCTGGGATTACAGGCTTGAGCCACCGCGCCCGGCCAACAGCTGTCTTTTGTGTGATGGATCAGTTGATCTTTTGTGTGATGGATCAGTTGATAAGGAAAACGTGATAATTGGAGTTGCACATTGTTAGGGATGGGCTCTGTTTACTGAACAGGCATAAGCTGTGTTGCTGCAGGAAGAGTTACTGAGTTACTGGCTGTGGGACTGTGTCAGATGAGCCATTAGGGGCTTGTGTCCCAAGTGCTGTTCTTCCATTGTGATTGAATTTTGCATATTTCACCCGACCTTGTCAAGCTCAGTTTATCTTTTTTTAAAAAGGAAACAAAAAAAGAGGGTCTTGTCCTGTCTGTTTTGCCCAGGCTGGTCTCAAGCGATCTTCCCTCCTCGGCCTCCCAAAGTGCTGGGGTTAAAGGCATGAGCCAACTCGCCCAGGCCAGTTTCCCTTGAAGAAACAATTCTCAATTTATTTTCTTCTGAAAATACCTTCTGTGTCTATTGTTGAGTTCAACTTTTCTCTCTAAAACAGCTTTCATAGCTATTTTCGAATTTTTTGTTTCTCTGAATTACTTCTTTGTTGTTTTGTCATTTTATTTTTTTTTTTCTTTTTTTTTTTTTTTGAGCTGGGACCACAGGCGCCGCCACCACGCCCGGCTAGTTTTTTGTATTTTTTTTTTTTTTAGTAGAGACGGGGTTTCACCGTGTTAGCCAGGATGGTCTCGATCTCCTGACCTCGTGATCCACCCGTCTCGGCCTCCCAAAGTGCTGGGATTACAGGCTTGAGCCACCGCGCCCGGCCTGTTTTGTCATTTTAATGACCACAATTATCCACTCGCATATTATCTCCTGGTTTCTGTTCTTGTCCTCATTTCTCTCTTACACGTCAACATATGGATACAACTGTTGTCCTGACTACGTATCATTTAGACGCGATTTTAGTTAAGATGGCACTCTCGGCTGGGCGTGGTGGCTCACGCCTGTAATCCCAGCACTTTGGGAGGCCCAGGCAGGCAGATCATGAGGTCGTGAGTTCAAGACCAGTCTGGCCAACATGGTGAAATCTCGCCTCTACTAAAAGTACAGAAAAACTGGCTGGGCGTGGTGGCACACGCCTGTAATCCCAGCTGTTCTGGAGGCTGAGGCAGGAGAATCGCTTGAACCCAGGAGGCAGAGGTTGCAATGAGCTGAGATCGCACCACTTCACTCCAGCCTGGGCGACAGAGCAGGACTCCATCTCAGGGGGGAAAAAAGATGGCACCGTCTGTAGTATTAATGGATAGATCCCTCATTAGGTTAATCTAATTTGAAGGGCACTACTATAAGGAATTAAATACTTTTTCTTTTTTTTTTTTTTTTGAGACAGTCTCACTCTTGTCACCCAGACTGGAGTGCAGTGTGTGATCTTGGCTCACTGCAACCTTCGTCTCCCAAGTTCAAGTGATTCTCCTGTCTCAGCCTCCCAAGTAGTTGGGATTACAGGCTACCACGCCCAGCTAATTTTGTATTTTTAGTAGAGACGGGGTTTTGCCATGTTGGCCAGGCTGTTCTCAAACTCCTGACCTCGAATGATCTGCCTGCCTTGGCCTCCCAAAGTGCTGGGATTACAGGCGTGAGCCACCACACCCAGCCAAGAATTAAATACTTTAAAAGTGCTAGCTGGGCACAGTGGCTCATGCCTGTTCCCAGTGCTTTGGGACACCTAGACATGAGAATCACAGAGGCTGAAAGTTCAAGACCAGCCTGGGCAACATAGCAAGACCCTGTCTATACCCCCCCAAAAAAACCAAAAAAATTTTGGGCCAGGCACGGTGGCTCACACCTGTAATCTCAGCACTTCGGGAGGCCGAGGTGGGTGGATCACGAGGTCAGGAGATCGAGACCATCCTGGCCAACATGGTGAAACCCTGTCTCTACTAAAAAATACAAAAAAATAGCCAGGCGTGGTA
Source organism: Theropithecus gelada (assembly GCF_003255815.1). Taxonomy (NCBI): domain Eukaryota; kingdom Metazoa; phylum Chordata; class Mammalia; order Primates; family Cercopithecidae; genus Theropithecus; species Theropithecus gelada. The sequence continues at coordinate 3,364 of NW_020258420.1, read as the reverse complement.
GCAGGTGCCTGTAGTCGCAGCTACTCAGGAGGCTGAGGCAGGAGAATGGTGTGAACCTGGGAGGCGGAGCTTGCAGTGAGCCGAGATTGCGCCACTGCACTCCAGCCTGGGCAACAGAGTGAGACTCCATCTCAAAAAATTTAACTTTAGAAAGAGGTAAAACACAATACTGAATAAACATTAACTAGATATGTTTGAACTTTGTATCTTGGAATTGGTACTGAGTTCACACTCGGTTACCCATGTTTTTGCCATGGCCTCATTGTTGTGCTGTTTGCTAGTGTGTAATTGTACCATAAATATGAGTCTGACATAAGATTATCAAGGAGCATTGTATTCAGTGTACTCTTAGTAAATTTTATGCCTTACTTTTTTTCCACAGTATTTGCAAACGCTACATTTGCAGTCATGTGACCTACTTGACATTTTTGGTGGAATCAGCTTCTTCCCATTGGATAAAATGACTTATTTGAAAATCCAGTCCTTTATTAATAGAATGGAGGAAAGCCTGAGTATAGTCAAATACACTGCGTTTCTCTATAATGATCAGCTCATCTGGTAGGTACACCCTGAGGCATGGTATTAAAAGAAAAAATTGAGATAATAAAAACAGCAGTGACTGGATTGATGGCAGGTTGTCAAACAGGAACTTGCAGGGGGAGGCTGGGTAGGAAGCATCTTCATAGATATTGTCAAAATAAAGCAGGGATTATTTAAAGCAGAACTAGGGTGATTTGGGTTAAAATTTCCAAGCAGAGGAGTTTAAAACTGGTTGCATGAAAGATGAAAGGCGGGCCGGGCGCGGTGACTCACGCCTGTAATCCCAGCACTTTGGGAGGCCGAGGTGGGCGGATCACGAGGTAAGGAGATCGAGACCATCCTGGCTAACACAGTGAAACCCCGTCTCTACTAAAAAATACAGAAAACAAGCCGGGCATGGTGGCGGGCGCCTGTAGTCCCAGCTACTCGGGAGGCTGAGGCAGGAGAATGGCGGGAAGCCGGGAGGCGGAGCTTGCAGTGAGCCGAGATCGCGCCACTGCCCTCCAGCCTGGGCGACAGAGCGAGACTCCATCTCAAAAAAAAAAAAAAAAAGAAAGATGAAAAGCTGGGTACAGTAGCTCATGCCTGTAATCTTAGCACTTTGGGAGGCCAAGTCGGGCAGATCACTTGAGGTCAGGAGTTTGAGACCAGCCTGGCCAACATGGGGAAACCCTGTCTCTACCCAAAATGCAAAACTTAGCTGGGCGCGTTGGCACATGCCTGTAATCGCAGCTACTCGGGAGGCTGAGGCAGGAGAATTGCTTGAACCCGGGAGGCGGAGGTTACAGTAAGCCAAGATAGCGCCACTACTCCAGCCTGGCAACAGAGAGAGACTCAGTATCCAAAAAAAAAAAGAAAATGTTCCTGTCAAGTAAGGTTTAGGAATCCTATTTTTTTTTTTTTTTTTTTTTTTTTTTTTTTTTTTTTTGAGACGGAGTCTCGCTGTGCTCCCAGGCTGGAGTGCAGTGGCATGATCTCGGCTCACTGCAAGCTCCGCCTCCCGGGTTCACGCCATTCTCCCGCCTCAGCCTCCCAAGTAGCTGAGACTACAGGCGCCCGCCACCACGCCCGGCTAGTTTTTTTTTTTTTGTATTTTTAGTAGAGACGGGGTTTCACCATGTTAGCCAGGATAGTCTCGATCTCCTGACCTCGTGATCCACCCTCCTCGGCCTCCCAAAGTGCTGGGATTACAGGCTTGAGCCACCGCGCCCGGCCAGGAATCCTATTTTTCTTTTGGAGTTTTTTCCGAAATGACAAATGGGAGAAGCGGAATTTTTGTAGCTTTTTTTTTTTTTTTTTTTTTTTTTTTTTTTTGTGACGGGGTTTTTTGTGTTGGCCGGGCTGGTCTCAAGCTCCTGGCCTCAGCGATCCACCCGCCTCGGCCTCCCAAAGTGCTGGGATTACAGGCATGAGCCACTGCACCTGCTTTCTTTTAAAGAAGCTACTGTTCTTTTTTTAAATCTAAGAAATCCAAAGTGTTATACAAACCAGGAAATTACCTGCTATCGTCAAACTGTTTGTGTCCTGCAGTAGGAACAAGGTGGTCACAAGACTGCCCAGCATACGTGACCCCTGAGAGCTGGATGGCAACTGAGGCCGCGCACTTTTGGCCTAGAGTAGGTGGACAGAAGCTGTGGAGGCATAGCAGGGAGTGGCCGGCCCTCCCGCAGCTGTTCCAGGACCCTCAGGTTTTATGTTCCCATTGACTATAGCCCACTTTCTTTTTTTTTTTTTTTTTTTTTTTTTTTGAGACAGAGTCTCACTCTCTTGCCCAGGCCGGAGTACAATGGCACGATCTTGCTTGGCTCACTGCAACCTCCACCTCCTGGGTTCAAGCGATTCTCCTGCCTCAGTCTCCTGAGTAGCTGGGATTACAGGCACGTGCCACCATGCTCAGCTGTTTTGTATTTTTAGTAGAGGCGGGGTTTCACCATGTTGGCCAGGCTGGTCTTAAACTCCTGACCTCAGGTGATTTGCCTGGATTGGCCACCCAAAGTGCCGTGATTACAGGTGTGAACCTCCGCACCTGGCCTAGCCCCGTTTCTTAGTTAGGGGTGTGGCCATATTTTACTACTATAACGTGAGGTCAGCTAATAGAAAAGGCCAAACTAGTTCCCCTGAAATTTACCTTCCTTGCCAAAATCTCGTAGCTCCATTTTAAGGAGAGAAACAAGTTACTGTAAAGAAATTTGAATCCAGTTAATAAACAACTTGGTGGGTTTCCACATGAACTTTGTTATCTCCTAGGAAGACAACACAAATTTCTGGTGAAAACCCACCTACTTTTTTTTTTTGAGATGGAGTCGCTTTCTGTTGCCCAGGCTAGAGTGCAGTGGCATGATCGATCTTGGCTTGCTGCAACCCCTGCCTCCTGGGTTCAAGCAATTCTGCCTCAGCCTCCTGAGCAGCTGGGATTACAGGTGCGTACCACAACACCCAGCTAATTTTTTTGTGGAGATGGAGTTTCACCATGTTCGCCAGGCTGGTCTCGAACTCCTGACCTCAAGTGATCCGCCTGCCTCAGCCTCCCAAAGTGCTGGGATTACAGGCGTGAGCCACCATGCCCGGCCTCCACCTATTTTTTAATTTGACAAATTGTTTATGGGGCAACCTTCTGCTGTACTGACTCTGCTGTAGTTGCTTTCTGTGATACGCACACGATGTTAGTAAAGTGAAATACTGCCGTGGAATGTAGGAGATGGGAGGATAGTTGTGCTCCTGTAGCATCAGGTCTGCAGAGGGAGTGGCTCCTCCCCAGATGAAAATGACAGGAGGTGCTTGCAAGTGACATGCATCCACGGTGATAGGGAGATGTAGTGTGACA
>NW_020258419.1:5220-6512 GCF_003255815.1 Theropithecus gelada | reverse complement strand
AAAATCTCCTCAGAGAAAAACTGGAAAGAAGCTTTCTGAGAAACTGCTTTGTGATGTGTGACTTCCACTCACAGAGTTACAACTGTATTTCGTGGATCCCTTTGCTAGCCTTATTCCTGTGGAATCTGAGAACAGATATTTCGGATCCCTTGGAAGCCTATAGGGCCAAAGGAAATATCCTCCGATAACAAAGAGAAAGAAGCTTTCTGAGAAACTTCTTTGTGTTCTGTGAAATCATCTCACAGACTTACCACTTACCCCTAAAGAAGCCTTTCGCTAAGACAGTTCTTGTGGAATTTGCAAAGTGATATTTGAAAGCCCATAGACGGCACTGGTGAAAAAGGAAATATCCTCCGATGAAATCTGGAAAGAAGCTTTCTGAGAAACTGATTAGAGTTCTGTTAATTCATCTAACAGAGTTACAGCTTTCCACTCAAGAAGCCGCTCGCTAAGCCTGTTCTTGTGGAAATCGCAAAGTGATATTTGGAAACCCATACAGGGCTATGGTGAAAAAGAAAATATCCTCACAGAAAAAGTGGAAAGAAGCTTTCTGAGAAACTGCTTTGCGATGTGTGACTTCCACTCACAGAGTTCCATCTGTATTTCGTGGATCTCTTTGCTAGCCTTATTTCTGTGGAATCTGAGAAGAGATATTTCGGATCCCTTTGAAGACTATAGGGCCAAAGGAAATATCCTCCGATAACAAAGAGAAAGAAGCTTTCTGAGAAAGTTCTTTGTGTTCTGTGAAATCATCTCACAGACTTAGAGCTTTCCCCTCAAGAAGCCTTTCGCTAAGACAGTTCTTGTGGAATTTGCAAAGTGATATTTGGAAGCCCATAGAGGGCACTGGTGAACAAGGAAATATCCTCCGATGAAATCTGGAAAGAAGCTTTCTGAGAAACTGCTTAGTGTTCTGTTAATTCGTCTCACAGAGTTACAGCTTTCCCCTCAAGAAGCCGCTCGCTAAGACAGTTCTTGTGGAATTCGCAAAGTGATATTTGGAAGCCCATACAGGTCTATGGTGAAAAAGAAAATATCCTCAGAGAAAAACTGGAAAGAAGCTTTCTGAGAAACTGCTTTGTGATGTGTGACTTCCACTCACAGAGTTACATCTGTATTTCGTGGATCTGTTTGCTAGCCTTATTTCTGTGGAATCTGAGAACTGATATTTCAGATCCCTTTGAAGTCTCTAGGGCCAAAGGAAATCTCTGATAACAAAGAGAAAGAAGCTTTCTGAGAAACTTCTTTGTGTTCTGTGAAATCATCTCACAGAGTTACAGCTTTCCCCTATT
>NW_020258419.1:438-5158 GCF_003255815.1 Theropithecus gelada | reverse complement strand
CCTCCGATAACAAAGAGAAAGAAGCTTTCTGAGAAACTTCTTTGTGTTCTGTGAAATCATCTCACAGAGTTACAGCTTTCCCCTCAAGAAGGCTTTCGCTAAGACAGTTCTTGTGGAATTTGCAAGTGATATTTGGAAGCCCATAGTGGGCTACGCTGAAAAAGGAAATATCCTCCGATGAAATCTGGAAAGAAGCTTTCTGAGAAACTGCTTAGTGTTCTGTTAATTCATCTCACAGAGTTACCGCTTTCCCCTCAGAAGTCGCTCGCTAAGCCTGTTCTTGTTGAATTCGCAAAGTGATATTTGGAAGCCCATACAGGGCTACGGTGAAAAAGAAAATATCCTCAAAGAAAAAATGGAAAGAAGCTTTCTGAGAACCTGCATTGTGATGTGTGACTTCCACTCACAGAGTTACATCTGTATTTCGTGGATCTCTTTGCTAGCCTTATTTCTGTGGAATCTGAGAACAGATATTTCGGATCCCTTGGAAGATTCTAGGGCAAAAGGAAATATCCTCCGATAGCAAAGAGAAATATGCTTTCTGAGTAACCTCTTTGTCTTCTGTGAAATCATCTCACAGAGTTACAACTTTCCCCTCAAGAAGCCTTTCGCTAAGACAGTTCTTCTGGAATTTGCAAGGTGACATTTAGAAGCCCATAGAGGGCGCTGGTGAAAAAGGAAATATCCTCCGATGAAATCTGGAAAGAAGCTTTCGGAGAAACTACTTTGTGTTCTGTTAATTCATGTCACAGTGTTACAGCTTCCCCTCAAGAAGCCGCTCGCCAAGCCTGTTCTTGGGGAATTCGCAAACTGATATTTGGAAGCCCATAGAGGGCTATGGTGAAAAAGAAAATATCCTCAGAGAAAAACTGGAAAGAAGCTTTCTGAGAAACTGCTTTGTGATGTGTGACTTCCACTCACAGAGTTACGTCTGTATTTCGTGGATGTCTTTGCTAGCCTTATTTCTGTGGAATCTGAGAACAGATATTTCGGATCCCTTTGAAGACTATAGGGCCAAAGGAAATATCCTCGGATAAAAAAGAGACAGAAGCTTTCTGAGAAAATTTTTTGTGTTCTGTGAAATCATATCACAGAGTTACATCTTTCCCCTCAAGAAGCCTTTCGCTAAGACAGTGCTTGTGGAATTTTCAAAGTGATATTTGGAAGCCCATAGAGGGCGCTGCTGAAAAAGGAAATATGCTCCGATGAAATCTGGAAAGAAGCTTTCTGAGAAACTGCTTAGTGTTCTGTTAATTCATCTCACAGAGTTTCAGCTTCCCTCTCAAGAAGCCACTCGCTAAGCATGTTCTTGTGGAATTCGCAGAGTGATCTTTGGAAGCCCATAGAGGGCTATGGTGAAAAAGAAAATATCCTCAGAGAAAAACAGGAAAGAAGCTTTCTGAGAAAATGATCTGTGATGTGTGACATCCACTCACAGTGTTACATCTATGTTTTGTGGATCTCTTTCCAGCCTTATTTCTGTGGAATCTGAGAACACATATTTCAGATCCCTTTGAAGACCATAGGGCCAAAGGAAATATCCTCTGATAACAAAGAGAAAGAAGCTTTCTGAGAAACTTCTTTGTGTTCTGTGAAATCATCTCACAGAGTTACAGCTTTCCCCTCATGAGGCCTTTCGCTAAGACAGTTCCTGTGGAATTGGAAAAGTGATATTTGGAAGTCCATAGAGGGCTTTGGGGAAAAAGGAAATATCCTCAGATGAAATCTGGAAACAAGTTTTCTGAGAAACTGCTGAGTGTTCTGTTATTTCATCTCACAGAGTTACATCTGTATTTCGTGGATCTCTTTGCTAGCCTTATTTATGTGGAATCTGAGAACACATATTTCGGATCCCTTTGAAGACTATAGAGCCAAAGGAAGTATCCTCCGATAACAAAGACAAAGAAGCTTTCTGGGAAACTTCTTTGTGTTCTGTGAAATCATCTCAGAGAGTTACAGCTTTCCTATCAAGATGCCTTTCGGTAAGACAGTTCTTGTGGAATTCACAAAGTGATATTTGGAAGCTCTTAGAGGGCTATGGTGAAAAAGGAAACATCCTCAGATGAAAACAGGAAAGAAGCTTTCTGAGAACCTGCTTAGTATTCTGGTAGTTCATCTCACAGAGGTACATCTGTATTTCGTGGATCTCTTAGGTAGCCTTATTTCAGTGGAATCTGAGAACAGATATTTCGGATTCCTTGGAAGAACACAGGGCCAAAGCAAATATCTTCCGATAACAAAGAGAAAGAAGCTTTCGGAAAACATTCTTTGTGTTCTGTGAAATCATGTCACAGAGCTACAGCTTTCCCCTCCAGAAGCCTTTCGCTAAGACAGTTCTTGTGGAATTGGCAAAGTGATATTTGGAAGCCCATAGAGGGCTATGGTGAAAAAGGATATATCCTCAGATGAAATCTGGAAAGAAGCTTTCTGAGAAACCCCTGAGTGTTCTGTTAATTCATCTCCCAGAGTTACATCTGTATTTCGTGGATCTCTTTGCAACTTTATTTCTGGGGAATCTGAGAACAGATATTTCGGATCCCTTTGAAGACTCTAGGGCCAAAGGAAATATCCTCCGATAACAAAGAGAAAGAATCCTTCTGAGAAACTTCTTTGTGTTCTGTGAAATCATCTCACAGAAGTACAGCTTTCCCCTTAAGAAGCCTTTCGCTACGACACTTCTTGTGGAATTTGCCGAGTGATATTTGGAAGCCCATAGAGGTCTATGGTGAAAAAGGAAATATCCTCAGATGAAATCTGGAAGGAAGATTTCTGAGAAACCGCTGAGTGTTCTCTTAATTCATCTCACAGAATTACATGTGTATTTCGTGGATTTCTTTGCTAGCCTTATTTCTGTGGAATCTGAGAACAGATATTTCGGATCCCTTTGAAGACTCTAGGGCCAACGAAATACCCTCCGATAACAAAGAGAAAGAAGCTTTCTGAGAAACTTCTTTGTGTTCTGTGTAATCATCTAACAGTGTTACAACTTTCCCCTCAAGAAGCCTTTCGCTAAGACAGTTCTTTTGGAATTGGCAAAGTGGTATTTGGAAGCCCATAGCGGGCTATGGTGAAAAAGAAAATATCCTCAGATGAAATCTCGAAAGAAGCTTTCTGAGAATCTGCTGAGTGTTCTGTTGATTCATCTCACAGAGTTATATCTGCATTTCGTTAATCTATTTGGTAGTCTTATTTCTGTGGAATCTGAGAAGAGATATTTCGGATCCCTTTGAAGACTCTAGGGCCAAAGGAAATATCCTCCGATAACAAATAGAAAGAAGCTTTCTGAGAAACTTCTTTGTGTTCTGTGAAATCATCTCACAGACTTCCAGCTTTCCCCTCAGGAATCCTTTTGCTAAGACAGTTCTTGTGGAATTGGCCAAGTGATATTTGGAAGCCCATAGAGAGCTATAGTGAAAAAGGAAATATCCTCAATGAAATCTGGAAACAAGATTTCTGAGAAAGTGCTGAGTGTTCTGTTAATTCATCTCACAGAGTTACATCTTTATTTGGTGGATCACTTTGCTAGCCTTATTTCTGTGGAATCTGAGAAAAGATATTTCGGATCCCTTAGAAGACTTTAGGGCCAAAGGAAATATCCTCCGATAACGAAAGAAAGAAGCTTTCTGAGAAACTTCTTTGTGTTCTGTGAAATCATCTCAAGGAATTCCAGCTTTCCCCTCAAGAAGCCTTTCGCTAAGACAGTTCTTGTGGAATTGGCAAAGTGACATTCCGAAGCCCATAGAGTGCTATGGTGAAAAAGGAAATATCCTCAGATGAAATCTGGAAAGAAGCTTTCTGAGAAACTGCTGAGTGCTCTCTTAATTCATCTCACTGAGTTACATCTCTATTTCGTAGATAACTTTGCTCGCCTTATTTCTGTGGAATCTGAGAACAGATATTTCGTATCCCTTTGAAGACTCTAGGGCCAAAGGAAATATCCTCCTATAACAAAGAGAAAGAAGCTTTCTGAGAAACTTCTTTGTGATCTGTGAAATCACCTCACAGAGTTACAGCTTTCCCCTCAAGAACGCTTTCGCTAAGACAGTTCTTGTGGAATTGGCAAAATGATATTTGGAAGCCCGTAGAGGGGTATGATGAAAAAGGAAATATCCTCAGATGAAATCTTGAAAGAAGCTTTCTGAGAAACTGCTGAGTGTTCTGTTAATTCATCTCAGAGCGTTACATCTGTATTTCGTGGATCTCTTGGCTAGCCTTATTTCTGTGGGATCTGAGAACAGATATTTCGGATCCCGTTGTGGACTCTAGGGCCAAAGGAAATATCCTCCTATAACAAAGAGAAAGAAGTTTTCTGAGAAACTTCTTTGTGATCTGTGAAATCATCTGACAGAGTTACAGCTTTCCCCTCAAGAAGCCTTTCGCTAAGACAGTTCTTGTGGAATTGGCAAAGTGATATTTGGAAGCCCATAGAGGGCTATGGTGAAAAAGGAAATATCCTCAGATGAAATCTTGAAAGAAGCTTTCTGAGAAACTGCTGAGTGTTCTGTTAATTCATCTCACAGAGTTACATCTGTATTTCGTGGATCTCTTTGCTCGCCTTATTTCTGTGGGATCTGAGAACAGATATTTCGGATCCCTTTGAAGACTCTAGGGCCAAAGCAAATATCCTCCTATAACAAAGAGAAAGAAGCTTTCTGAGAAACTTCTTTGTGATCTGTGAAATCATCTCACAGAGTTACAGCTTTCCCCTCAAGAAGCCTTT
>NW_020258419.1:0-399 GCF_003255815.1 Theropithecus gelada | reverse complement strand
GAAAGAAGCTTCCTGAGAAACTGCTGAGTGTTCTGTTAATTCATCTCACAGAGTTACATCTGTATTTCGTGGATCTCTTTGCTCGCCTTATTTCTGTGGGATCTGAGAACAGATATTTCGGATCCCTTTGAAGACTCTAGGGCCAAAGCAAATATCCTCCTATAACAAAGAGAAAGAAGCTTTCTGAGAAACTTCTTTGTGATCTGTGAAATCATCTCACAGAGTTACAGCTTTCCCCTCAAGAAGCCTTTCGCTAAGACAGTTCTTGTGGAATTGGCAAAGTGATATTTGGAAGTCCATAGAGGGCGCTGGTGAAAAAGGAAATATCCTCCGATGAAATCTGGAAAGAAGGTTTCGGAGAAACTACTTTGTGTTCTGTTAATTCATGTCACAGTGTTA
>NW_020258418.1:10567-14227 GCF_003255815.1 Theropithecus gelada | reverse complement strand
GCTCAGGAAGTTGGGAGATATATGGGGGATGTGCCTCATTCCTTTCAGCTAAAAAAGGAAAAGAATTCACTCACCCCATAGGATGACTTAGTTGTCTGAGACAGAAATTGTATAATGGTACCACAGAAACAGTAACTTGGTGGAGTTCAAATCACACAGAGAAATCCATTTAGCAAATTCCCAAAGTTGCAAACTGCGTGAACCCACCCGGAGTCCCACCGGCACTGGACAGTCCCCACTGGATTATACTGGATATGTGGGCATAGAGCTTGTGCCAAATTACCTGACCAGTGGGCTGGTAGTTGTGTTACTGGCACTATTGAACCACCTTTCTTCCTACTGCCCATAAAAACAGGCGAACTCCTGGGCTTTCCTGTCTATGCTTCCCGCAAAAAGAGAAGCATACTTATAAGAAATTGAAAAAATGATAAATGGCCCCCTGAGAGAATCATACAATATTATAGGCCTGCTACTTGGGCACAAGATGGCTCATGGGGATACCAGACCCCCATTTACATGATCAACTGAATCATATGGTTACAAGCTGTCTTAGAAATAATCACTAATAAAACTGGCAGAGCCTTGACTATTCTTGCCAGGCAAGAAACTCTGATGAGAAATGCTATCTATCAAAATAGATTAGTTCTCGACTACTTGCTAGCAGCTGAAGGAGAGATCTGCAGGAAATTTAACCTTGCTAATTGCTGCCTACACATAGATAATCAAGGGCAAGTCATTGAAGACATAGTTAGAGATATGACAAAACTGGCACATGTGCCCATGCAAGTGTGGCATGGATTTGATCCTGGGGCCATGTTTGGAAAATGGTTCCCAGCGCTAGGAGGATTTAAAACTCTTATAATAGAAGTTATAATAATAATAGGAACCTGCCTACTGCTCCCTTGTTTGCTACTTGTACTTCTTTAAATGATAAAAAGCTTCATTGCTACCTTAGTTCACCAAAATGCCTCAGCACAAATGTACTATATAAATCACTATCTATCTGTCTTGCAAGAAGACATGGATAGTAAAAATAAAAGTGAGAACTCCCACTAATAAAATGAGTGAGAGTCTCAAAAGGGGAGAATAAGGGAGGAGACCACCCTCATATTGTCTTATGCCCAATTTCTGCCTCCAAAGAAAGAAGAAGTAAAAAATAAAAGGCAGAAATGAAATCCACAGGCAGACAGCCCAGTGCCACACCCTGGGCCTGGTAGTTAAGCATCGACCTCTGACCTAATTGGTTCTGTTATCTATAGATTACAGACATTGTATAAAAATGCACTGTGAAAATTCCTATCTTGTTTTGTTCCGATCTAATTACCGGTGCATGCAGCCCCCAGTCACGTACCCCCTGCTTGCTCAATCAGTCACGACCCTATCACATGTGCCCCCTTAGAGTTGTGAGACCTTAAAAGGGACAGGAATTGCTCACCTGGGGAGCTCAGCTCTTGAGACAGAAATCTTGCTGATGCTCCCGGCCGAATAAACCCCTTCCTTCTTTAACTCGATGTCTGAGGAGTTTTGTCTGCTGCTAGTCCTGCTACAACCTGGGGACAGGCGGGCTGAGTCCGAAAGGAGAGTCAGTGAAGGGAGATAAGGGTGGGGCCGTTTTATAGGATTTGAGTAGGTAAAGGAAAATTACAGGTTGTTCTCTGGCGGGCAGGAGTAGGGGTCACAAGGTGCTCAGTAGGGGAGCTTTTTGAGCCAGGATGAGCCAGGAAAAGGACTTTCACAAGGTAATGTCATCACTTAAAGCAAGGACCGGCCATTTTCACTTCTTTTGTGGTGAATGTCATCAGTTAAGGCGGGACAGGGCATTTTCACTTCTTTTGTGATTCTTCGGTTACTTTAGGCCATCTGGCTATATACGTGCAAGTCACAGGGGATGCGATGGCTTCGCTTGGGCTCAGAGACCTGACACTCAGCTTTGTCTTTTGATAGATTGTCTTAGTGATGTTTTGGGAAGTCAGCATTCAGGATTGGTAAGTCTTTCTCTGAACATTCTTTTTTTTTTTTTTGAGAGGGAAGTCTTGCTCTCTCACCTAGGCTGGAGTGCAGTGGTGCGATTTTGACTCACTGCAACCTCCCAGGTTCAAGAGTTCAAGCAATTCTCCTGCCTTAGTCTCCCAAGTAGCTGGGATTACAGGTGCCTGCTACCACGCCCAGCTAATTTTTGCATTTCGAGTAGAGATGGAGTTTCACCATGTTGGCCAGGCTGGTCTGGAACTCCTGACCTCAGGTAATCTACCCACCTTGGCCTCTCAAAGTGCTAGGATTACAGGCATGAGCCGCCATGCCAGGCCTGGTCTTGAACTCCTGACCTCAAGTGATCCACCTGCCTTGGCCTCCCAAAGTGCTGGGATTACAGGCATGAGCCACCGCGCCCAGCCTAGTCAAATTGTTTTATATAAGAGTATGTTAATCAAATTTTCTGATCAGGTGATTGTTCAAAAGCTAAAGCATTATATCAGAGCTTATATCAGTAAGAGTAGCCGGGGATATAGAGGATATTCTAAGTATAAATCTTTCTGATGATCTGGCTTGATCCTAGAGAAGTGAAATTAATAACACATCAGTGTATAAAGAGAATATTCTTTCCATATGAATATCATTTCTCATAAAGGAGTTTTTGCAGAAAGTTAACAACTTCTGGAACTAAAGAAACATCACTCTGTTACCCAGGCTGGAGTATAGTGGTGAGATCATAGCTCACTACAGCCTTGACCTCTCAGTCTTAAGCAATCCTCCTGTTTCAGCCTCCTGAGTAGCTGGTACTACAGATGTGCACCATCACACCCAACTAATTTTTAAATTTTTAATTTTTTTGTAGAGATGGGGTCCAACTATGTTGCCCAGGCTGGTCTCAAACTCCTGGGTTCAAGCAATTGTCCACAGGCTGCAGCTTTAATTCATACAGAATTGTCCTCAAAGAATGTCATAGTCTGGGCTACATTTTGGGCTTATTTTCCTTTCTTCTTTATGGGGGATGTTCAATCTGTGATTTTCTGAGTTCCTCAGATGAAAGGCTTCTGCAAGTCTGTCAAGGTTTTTTAAAGTCTTGAATTTAAGATGAAGAATTGTTGAAATTGGTCTGGGACATCTGCTTTGATGAAGAGTCTTGACAGCCAATCAAAAGATAGCAGGTTTTCAGCTTCTCTTTTTAGAACCAAGACTATCTTGAACTTACTCTCTTTGAGCAGGATTTTTCTGTTCATCATTTAACACGGAAAGACAAAAGGGATGGAACAGGGTGAATTGAAGCTCACAAGGACATGCTTGAAGACTTATGGGTGTACAAGCAAACCAGAGTGTAGGAGAAAAAAGAATTATGGGTGAATGCTTCCTTTAACATTTTACTAAGTGGGGTTCGGAGCGCAAGATAGAGGTGAGGAAAAGACCTGAATCAATAGAATGGATGTAGAGTATGTGTTACTCAGGATCCAATAAGGAAAGGAGAAACCATAACAATTATTTTAACAAGGAAGTTTAACATAGGGAATTGAGCCAGGTGTGGTGGCTATGCCTGTAGTCCTAGCACTTTGGAATGATGAGGCGGGCAGATCACTTGAGGTCAGGAGTTTGAAACTAGCCTGGCCAACATGGTGAAGCCCCATCTCTACTAAAAATACAAAAAAAAAAAAAAAAAAAAAAAAAAAA
>NW_020258418.1:0-10481 GCF_003255815.1 Theropithecus gelada | reverse complement strand
CCCCCTTTAAAAAACAAAAAAAAAAAAAAAAAAAAAAAAAAAAAAAAAAAAAAAAGCCTAGCGTGATGGCGGACGCCTGTAATCCCAGCTACTTGGGAGGCTGAGTCAGGAGAATTGCTTGAACCCAGAAGGTGGAGGTTGCAGTGAGCCAAGATCATGCCACTGCACTTCAGCCTGGGTGACAGAGTGAAACTACGTCTCAAAATAAAAAGGTGGTGGTGGGGGGGCAGAATTGGTTAAAAGGGTATTGGAGGGAATTCAGATAACACAGAGAGTAACTGCAGGAAGCAGCTTACATCCCATAGTAGTGGTAGAACCAAGAGGAAATATTGGGGTTCTCAAAAGCTTATGGGCTTGGAGGACAGGCACTGTTAGAACCTCTTGGCTTGTGCTGGTATCTCTTGGCTTGTGAGGGGTATCATTATAAAGCTAGTTCTAATGGGTGGAAAAAAGCTTGAATCCGGAATCATTTGCTTCTGCAATCAACTGTGCTTCTAGGGTGAGGATGCATTTCTGTGGTGACCAGAGAATAATAGAAAGCAAATAGAAAATTGCGAATTCCTTCTTCCTCTTCCTGCTTTCTTGTCTCCCTCTAGTTTCTTCTACCAGCAGAACCTAACAGGAAAACAGATGGTAAAGGAGAAACATGTTTGCAGAATCCTAGTCCCAGCATCACAGAGCTAGAAGAGAAGGTTTGAAGCTGACAGACAATAGCTTAGTAACTAACACAGAGATGCCAGATGTGGATAAAAAAAGGAGAAGAAAAATCTGAAGACTGAATTATGAGAGAAAAGCTGGGAGCTATAGAGGAGATACATTTAAAGATGTGTTTAAGAAAACTAAATTAACTGACAATGCATTTTGGAGTAGGTTTGTGTTTTACTGGGTTACAATAAAGTGCTGTGATTTTATTTCACTCTGAGTATGGAGTAGAAGTTCAGCCCACCCAACAGGGTCAGTCTAGTCACAGTTGCCTTACTTGGGGATAAAATGAAGTAAGATAAGCCTTAGCTAAAATAAAGCAACCAAATAAAAAAACATAAAAACTATTAATACATTTAATAGATTCTCAAAGGGTCGGGGCTCTGTCTGCTTTTTTTTTTTTTTTTTTTTTTTTTAAGGAAAAGCAATCAAAAAAGTAGAAAATACTTCTATTGTTAAGACTAAGATGATAGTGAACAAGTGCACTCATACTAGAGAGTATTGATGGGAAATGTTTTTGTATGGAACCGAATAATTCAATAATAGCCACTGTACCGACTGACCTCAAATAACATCTTTGGGTCTTTTTTTTTCTTCTTTGTAATACATGAATTGAAGTAAATGTGTTTTACCCTCTCTTTTAGCTTTTGACTGTTTATGTATATTAAAATGACTGCTTTCCCCACAAAGAGCTATTATCTCAGGTATTTATAGTCTAAACCCAGAGAACAGGAGATTCTTTTTTAGTTTTGATTTTATCATTCTTAAGAAAAGTTTTTGTCAACACTTTGGAAAATATAACCACAGTGCGCGCAACTGAGCAATAGCAAGCTTCTACTTCATTTCCAAATCCTTGGATAACAGGATTCAGTGAATGGCAATGGTACCAAAAATTATGAAAGTGATGAGTCAAGACAAGAACACATGGCACCCAAGGAAAGACTCAGTTTTAATTTCATGATATGACAAGTTCCGTGCCAATTTTCTCTATTAAGGTAATATATTCAGTGTTTTGAGAATTCCAGGCACTTGAAAATCTTTTCAATAAGAACACTATAAAAAAAGAACACAGAGCCATTTGAAAAATTAGGTTTTGACTACAAAAATCTTAACTATGTGAGGTAATAAATATGCTGATTGGCTAGATCTACTCATTCCACAATGTATATGTACTTCAAAACATTATGTTGTGCATGATACATATAATTTTATCTGTCAATTAAAAAAATAAGGTATTTATTAAATAAATACATGGAGAGACATACAATGTTCGTAGATTGAAATATCCAGAATAACAAAGATGGCTTTTGCTGTCTGCCTGGGATGGCCCTGCAGGTCTACATAGCTGGTGCCCTGGTGATTGTGGCACAGCTGCTAGGCACAGCTGCCTAAGGACGGGTGGTGCCTTCCTAGAGCTGGGTCCCCACAAGTGAGGGGTGTCATGGAGAAGCAATGGAGAATAAAGACCTGGAACTCCCAGATACACCTGAAGTTACAGGCCCACCCCTACACCCACGGCAAGATGTGGAAGTGTTGCAGCTTGAACACCAACACCAAGTCATGAGTCTTGCCATGGAATAAAATCTACTGCTGCATCTGCCTGACCCAGATCACTTATTATGAAACACCTCCAACCTGTCCTACCACCTGAAGGAGATGACCTCCAAGAGTTTCACAGTCACCCAGCAGATGTGGGAAGCCTTCACTCCCACCTCCTCCAAACCGAAGCCCAAGTAATCCTAGCAGCTGGCACAGGACCCGCTGGCCACAAAGGCTGGCCACAGTGATGAGAGCAAGCAGCAGTAGGAACTGATGTCCACTGTCCTTGCGCTCATCTGCAAGGGGCAAGGACATCCAGAGAGGATGAGCCCACTTCCAAGGTGCTGCTGAAGATGGCCGACCCCAGGTACCAGCTCCTGAGCAGAAAGTACATCTCCACCAAGGCCATCCCTGAGAAGCATGGAGGGTCAGTGAGGTGATCCTGAAGAAGCTGGCCAATGCCTTGTGGTGTGGCATCTCCAGGTACAAGTGGAGGAGTGAGAACCAGAATCAAGACTTGGTGATATTGGCTGTCCACTTCCTCAGTGTCAGCTCCCCTAACAGCCTGTATGTGGGTTCCAGGTGCCTGAAGACCTTTGAGATGCTCGAAAAGAACACAGCAGAAACCATCACGCTGGTGCTCTTCATCAAATGGGGCATCAGCACCAAGGAGTGCAGGGCCACCACCGACTATGGCAAGGACATCATGAAGGCGTGCTCCTTGCTCAACATTGCCGTTCAAATGCATTATCTGTGCAAACCTTCTATGCTGGACTCCAGCAGGCTTTCCAGCTCCTTAATCTGGAGAGTCTGCTCTCTTGGTGCTGCCCACTGGTGGACTACTACCAGCAGCGCACCGTGGCCTTTGACATGCTCTCGCAGAGAAGCAGAAAGAGCAAAACATGGGTACTGCATGCTGGTGAGCAATCATCTCCTGGTAAGAAAGCACACTGGCCATGCTGCAGTCACTCAAGGAGCAGCAGTGTGTTATCCCTGGTGTATCTGAAGACAGCAACAACCACGACCTGATGTTGGAGGCTACCAAGTGGTCCACCATCCAGGGGCTGGTGGAATTCCTACAGTTCTGCAAGCAAGTGGCTGAGATATTGTCTGCCTTGAAGTATCCTACCATCAGCACGGTGAAGCTGCTGTTTCACATGCTGCTAAATATCACATTCAACAACAAGGAATCTGACTCCAAGGAGATCCTCATGGCCAAGAAGATGATTGCCAAGGAGCTCTCCAAGATCTGCCAGGAGACGCCTACAATAGGCATGTTTCCAAATGTCACCATCTTCCTGGACCCACACTACAAGAGGCTGCCCTTCCTGTTTGCCTTCGAGAGGCAGCAGATGGAGAACTGTGTGGTCAGAGGCCAAGGCCTCCTGGACAAGGTCAAAGACAGCAACTACTGGCTGGCCAATGCAAGATCTACCTTTTGCCAGAAAAACATCCCGTGAAGAAGCTCTTGGGGACGTCAGTGCCTCAGCCCTCCTGCATGATCGACAGCATGCTGGCTGAGATCTGCTGCCAGACCAGCAGCCTGGAGGACCAGGAGGAATGACATGCCCGGGTGGTGGAGGAGCTGAGGAACTTCAAGTCTTAGGAGGAGTTTGGCCACCTGTGTTGTGCTGGAGTGTCTCTTTGACTCTGCAGCCAAATGGTCAACACCAAGAGGACCTGGCTGGCCCCCAACAAGCAGGTCTTTCTGTACCTGAATGACCTTAATTGGGTGGAGGCGGAGCCCGAGGCCCAGGACAAAAAGCAATGGGGCTTGGATAGAGAGCAGATGTTCCCTTGGGAAACGGTGTCAACCACGGCTTCTTTGGCATCTGGGACAGTGGCTTCCTGTAGGGAGGAAGACTTGTCTTATGAGTCATAGCCTCGAGGTAGTCTGTTGCATGTGTTGCTGTAAATACTGCAACTATAGCTTGGTTTCGAACCTCAAAGGCCAACCATGGCCTTTGAAATCTAAAGGGAAAGGTGGAAAACAGAAAGAGATGTAAGAAGAAAGAGATAA
Organism: Theropithecus gelada; assembly: GCF_003255815.1. NCBI lineage: Eukaryota > Metazoa > Chordata > Mammalia > Primates > Cercopithecidae > Theropithecus > Theropithecus gelada. The sequence continues at coordinate 6,220 of NW_020258418.1, read as the reverse complement.
AGGCTTTGAGTTGATGGGTCCTCTTCTCCTCTGCCAATCAGGCAACTCCTGCTTGGAAGTTGCCAAGGGGAAACTCCCCAAAGATAGCAGAACCTGGAGGAGGTTTTGGATCACAGATACTTAGGACACGGCACAGGCACACCATTTGCGATTTCTGATTGAAGTTCTTCCTGGGAGGGTTTAGAATAAATCCAAGAAAATTCTGGGTGGGATCATCTGAGGGATTTTGGAGATCTGTAGATGAATGAATTAATGTTTACCTTTTTTTTTTTTTTTTTTTTTTTTTGAGATTGAGTCTCATTCTGTAGCCCAGACTGGTGTGCAGAGGTGATCTTGGCTCACTGCAACCTCTGCCTCCCAGGTTCAAGTGATTCTCATGCTTCAGACTCCTGAGTAGCTGGGATTACAGGTGCGTACCACCACATCTGGCTAATTTTTGTATTTTTAGTAGAGGCGGGGTTTCACCATATTGGCCAGGCTGGTCTCGAACTCCTGACCTCAAGTGTTCCACCTGTCTCAGTCTCCCAAACTGCTGGGATTCTCATCTGGGACAGGTAGATGCAGACATCAGCAGTGACCCTACAGACAGCACACCAGATCTTCCTCAAGTTTCCCAAGTTGTATAAATACTAGGAGTCTTGTACAATATTAAGAGAACGGTAAGGGACCCAAAAGTGGTCCATATTGGATTTCCTTCCAACAAGTGCTATTAACAACTAGGGAAATCAAGTTCTATGAACAACAAATTCATACCTTACAAATGGTACACACTTGCTGAAGGGCACAGAGCAGCGTTATAATCTAACTGTAGAAAAGTTTTCTTACTAATAATTTTAAATTTATAAATCTATCCATAATTATTTCTGAACCCATACCATGTGGCTAGTATGATTAGACACTTATGAAAAAGAAATTAACGACAACAATAATAATGAAAACAATAATTGAACTTTGTGGTTTGCAGCATACTTTCATAATTATCATCTCTTTTCATCTTCCAACAATTATATGAGGTGTCATTGTTTTTGCTTATAAGTAAAAAAGATGAAGGCCAAAAGGTTACTCAAGCTACTTCACATAGTTATAAAGTGAATAAATCTATGAGTCAGATATTGTCAACAAGGTATCTTTGAACTCAGTACTGTTAGGGTTCTTATTTGACAAAAGAGAAAACCAAGGCTCAGAAAAATGAAATACCTTTCTAGAGAGATTTCACAATCCCTTGCATGTGGCATAATTAGTATCTATGACTCTAAACTTTACCATGATGACAAACTCTGGACAAAGAGGGTGAAGGGAAGGCCTTCCAGGAGAAGTAACAGCTTGCAGGAGATACTGAAGGGAGAGAAGAGAGAGAATATATTCTGCCTCCCCTCACCAGCTTTTTATTTTGAAATGTTTTAATTTAGAGACAAGCTATGACTATTTCAATGAGCATCCTTCCCTTAGATTCAAAACTTTAATATTTTGCTAAATTTGAAAATAAGTTGAAAAGGTGTACAAAGATACAGTTAGACAGAAGGAATAAGTTCTAGTATTTGATAATACAGTAGGGAAATTATAGTTAACAATAACGCATATTTCAAAATAACTAAAAGAGAAGAATTGCAATGTTCCCAACACAAAGAAAAGATAAATGTTTGAGGTGATGAGTATCCAAATGATCTGAATTTGATCATTACACATTGTATACAGGTATGAAAATATCACATGTACCCCCAAACATGTAAAGCTGTTATATATCAATAAGAATTATATAAAAGAAAATAAGTTGCAGATGTAATTACATTTCACCTTTGAATACTTCCCCATGCCCTTTTAACAATATGGGTATTTTTGTAAAAGAAAGTTGTGAGCTGAGTTTTAAAGAAGAAAAAGAATGTATTTTAATTAAAAAAAACTAGGGACACATTATTATACTACTGCTTTAATCACTGATATATGAAACAGAATAAGTCTGACTTTTTCAGGGTGTCAGTTAGCTTTTGGGAAATAATAACTATTTTACCTTAATTTTAATGTGTGTATGTGTATTTGCGGGTGTATGTGTGTGCATGCGTATGTGTAATTTGCACACACCTTTGCTATTGATTTTCTTAGTAGGCTTTGGAGATAATTAAGGCTGATTTTTTTTTTTAATCAAGTAAGAAATCTGAGGTGCTAGAAGCTTAAAAAAAAATCCCAGGTCATTCACATATTTGGCAAATATGTGAGCAAGTTACGTCTTAGGTTGTTACAAACAAGGTTCCTCCAAATTTTTCCAGCTTCTGTAAATGTACAGCTTGTATCCAAAAAGCATTCTACAAACCGGGAGCTTTTGGCTTAGTTATGTCTCTAGATGCATACTTCTTGGTTGACTGCTTACTTTTTAAAACATTTTACTTAGCTTTCTGTTAACTCGAAACATTTTATTTGTTTATTTTATTTATTTATTTATTTATTTATTTATTTATTTATTTATTTGTTATGGAGTCTCATTCTGTCACCCAGGCTGGAGTGCAGTGGCACGATTTCGGCTCACTGCAACGTCTGCCTCCCAGGTTCAAGTGATTCTCCTGCCTCAGCTTCCCGAGTAGCTGGGACTACAGGCGTCCACCACCACGCCCAGTTAATTTTTGTATTTTTAGTAGACATGGGGTTCCACTATGTTGGCTAGGCTGGTTTTGAACTCCTGACCTCAAGTGATTCACCTTGGCCTCCCAAAGTGCTGGGATTACAGACATGAGCCACCATGCCTGGCGGAAACATTGTATTTTAAACTGCAGTCTTTGAGCTGGTGTCACAGCTCTTGCATGCAAGCACAGCATTACCCTATAGCTGTCAATGCAATTGGTTCTTGAGGTGTTTTTAAATTTTTTTTATTATACTTTAAGTTCTAGGGTACGTGTGCACAATGTGCAGGTTTTTTACATATGTATACATATGCCATATTGGTGTGCTGCACCAGTTAACTCGTCATTTACATTAGGTATATCTCCTAATGCTATCCCTTCCCACTCCTCTCACCCCACAACAGGCCCTGGTGTGTGATGTTCCCCACCCTGTGTCCAGGTGTTCTCATTGTTCATTTCCCACCTATGAATGAGAACGTGTGGTGTTTGGTTTTCTGTCCTTGTGATAGTTTGCTCAGAATGACGGTTTCTACCTTCATCTATGTCTCTGCAAAGGACATGAACTCATCCTTTATATGGCTGCATAGTATTCCATGGTGTATATGTGCCACATTTTCTTAATCCAGTCTGTCACTGATGGACATTTGGGTTGGTTCCAAGTCTTTGCTATCATGAATAGTGCTGCCATAAACATACGTGTGCATGTGTCTTTACAGCAGCATGATTTATATTCCTTTGGGTATATGCCCAGTAATGCAATGGCTGGGTCAAATGGTATTTCTAGTTCTAGATCCTTGAGGAATTGCTACACTGTCTTCCACAATGGTTGAACTAGTTTACAGTCCCACCAACAGTGTAAAAGTGTTCCTATTTCTCTACATCCTCTCCAGCACCTGTTGTTTCCTGACTTTTTAATGATCACCATTCTAACTGGTGTGAGATGATATCTCATTATGGTTTTGATTTGCATTTCTCTGATGGCCAGTGATGATGAGCATTTTTTAATGTGTCTGTTGGCTGCATAAATGTCTTCTTTTGAGAAGTGTCTGATCATATCTTTTGCTCACTTTTTGTGGGGTTGTTTGATTTTTTCTTGTAAATTTGTTTAAGTTCTTTGTAGATTCTTGATATTAGCCCTTTGTCAGACAGGTAGATTGTAAAATTTTCTCCCATTCTGTAGGTTGCCTGTTCACTCTGATGGTAGTTTCTTTTGCTGTGCAGAAGTTCTTTAGTTTAATTAGATCCCATTTGTCAATTTTGGCTTTTGTTGCCATTGCTTTTGGTGTTTTAGTCATGAAGTCCTTGCCCATGCCTATGGCCTGAATGGTATTGCCTAGGTTCTCTTCTAGGGTTTTTATGGTTTTAGGTCTTACATTTAAGTCTTTAATCCATCTTCAATTAATTTTTGTATAAGGTGTAAGGAAGGGAACCAGTTTCAGCTTTCTACATATGGCTAGCCAGTTTTCCCCATTTATTAAATAGAGAGTACTTTCCCCATTTCTTGTTTTTATCAAGTTTATCAAAGATCCGATGGTTGTAGATGTGTGGAATTATTTCCAAGGGTTCTATTCTGTTCCATTGCTCTATATTTCTGTTTTGGTACCAGTACCATGCTGTTTTCGTTACTGTAGACTTGTAGTATAGTTTGAAGTCAGGTAGTGTGATGCTTCCAGCTTTGTTCTTTTGGCTTAGGATAGTGTTGGTAATGTGGGCCCTTTTTTGGTTCCATATGAACTTTAAAGTAGTTTTTTCCAATTCTGTGAAGAAAGTCGTTGGTAGCTTGATGGGGATGGCATTGAATCTATAAATTACTTTGTGCAGTATGACCATTTTCACAATATTGAGCCTTCCTATCCATGAGCACGGTATGTTCTTCCATTTGTTTGTGTCCTCTTTTATTTCGTTGAGCAGTGGTTTGTAGTTCTCCTTGAAGAGGTCCTTCACATTCCTTGTAAACTGGATTCCTAGGTATTTTATTGTCTTTGTAGCAATTGTGAATGGGAGTTCACTCATGATTTGGCTCCCTGTTTGTCTGTTATTGGTGTATAGGAATGCTTGTGATTTCTGCACATTGATTTTGTATCCTGAGAGTTTGATGAAGTTGCTTATCAACTTAAGGAGATTTTGGGCTGAGACGATGGGGTTTTCTAAATATACAATCATGTCATCTGCAAACAGGGACAATTTGACTTCCTCTTTTCCTAATTGAATACACTTTATTTCTGTCTCTTGCCTGATTGCCCTGGCCAGAACTTCCAACACCATGTTGAATAGGAGTGGTGAGAGAGGGCATCCCTGTCTTGTGCCAGTTTTCAGAGGGAATGCTTTCCAGTTTTTGCCCATTCAGTATGATGTTGGCTGTGGGTTTGTCATAAATAGCTCTTATTATTTGGAGATACGTCCCATCAATACCTAGTTTATTGAGAGTTTTTAGCATGAAGGACTGTTGAATTTTGTCGAAGGCCTTTTCTGCATCTATTGAGATAATCATGTGGTTTTTGTCTTTGGTTCTGTGTATATGATGGATTACATTTATTGATTTGTGTATGTTGAACCAGCCTTGCATCCCAGGGATGAAGCCAACTTGATGGTGGTGGATAAGCTTTTTAATGTGCTGCTGGATTCGGTCTGCCAGTATTTTATTGAGGATTTTTGCATTGATGTTCATCAGGGATATTGGTGTAAAATTCTCTTTTTTTTTGTTGTGTCTCTGCCAGGCTTTGGTATCAGGATGATGTTGCTCTCATAAAATGAATTAGGGAGGATTTTCTTTTTTTCTATTGATTGGAATAGTTTCAGAAGGAATGGTACCAGCTCCTCTTTGTACCTCTGGTAGAATTAGGCTGTGAATCCGTCTGGTCCTGGACTTTTTTTGGTTGGTAGGCTATTAATTATTGGATTCTTGAAGTCTTTATAGTAAACACAATACACATGCTATGCCAGCTTGGGGTTTTAACGGCTCTGGGTAGCTCTTTGCATATAGATGTAGAAAGGTGAAAGAAAAGTGGAAACATATCTACATTCTTGGGTAAATATTTAGAGATGAACAATGAATCAACTGTTCAACGGACACTTTGCATATGTGATAAAAATATTTCAATAGAAATAGGATGACTAGACACTTGCCAGATAATCTGATGGCCTGGGTTCTCTTAAAGGCTTGTAATTGACACCTAGTGTTTCTTCAGTTTTGCCATTTGTCTCCAAATAAGGAAACAACCAACATAACATTTTCTAATTGCTATAGACATGTGGAGAGATATCTTATTTTTTGCATGGAGTTTTTGAGGTCCTGATAAAGGTATTAAGAAATGTCGCATTCTCCTCACATTTTTTTTTTTTTCCTGAGTTAGGTATAGAGAAATAGAGTATTGAATCTTTTTCTTTCATTTTTGGATAATTCAGTGAAACTGAATAATCAGTCCTGGTCATGAGGGACAATGAGCTATGAGTAAAGAGAGAAAAAGAGGAACTGAAATGACCCAGTCTTCTGGTCTTCTGGATTTCTCAGAGGCACAGCTTTTCTGACTGGTTGTAAACTCTGCCAACTAACCACAGTCAAAAAAAAAAAAAAAAAAAAAAAAGAGAGAAAGAGGAAGGAGGAAGAA